>NW_010340597.1:0-24079 GCF_000700745.2 Antrostomus carolinensis | reverse complement strand
CAGGAGCTACTGCTGGGAGGGATCCCAGGGGATACAAGGTTCGGGCTGGGATGTGTCAGAGATTGCAGCAGATATGAAGCCTCTGCTAAACTAGTCTGAGCTCTGGCTTTTTTGGGATATTCCCTATTCTGAGGCAAGGACTTCAGAAAATGCCCAGATATTCCCACCTCTCACCCTTGGCGGGTTTCTCAGTGCTCCTTCCTATTCCCATGTGCCTGGTCAAGCCTTTCCCAGTCCTTCCTGAAAAAAAATCCCATTTTTTCCAGTTATGTCCAATAACTGGTGTTAAGTTGTATAATGACATTGTTTTTCTTTGTCTTATAGTCAGAGGACGTTGTCAGGATGGCGAACTTCAAGGGTCACGCGCTTCCAGGCAGTTTCTTCATTCTCTTTGGGCTCTGGTGGTCTGTGAAATACCCGCTGCAGTATCTCAGCCAGAAAGCAAATAAGAAAACAGTCAGGATTTATTGTTTCCAGCGTGTGGATGCCATCGAAGGGGGAATCAAAATCATCTTTGCTCTAATAGGTAAGGGTTATATTTTACTAGTTATGCTGGTAACTACCCAGCCTGTAGCAGTGACTTTACTGGAGCCTTTACTCCAGAGAAACTGGTCCAGACGTGGAAGATGCATCCTTGATGTTCATCTTGTCTTGATCTCTAATAGAGTTTGATGCAAAAAGTCTTATATCCCGTCCCAAAGCTACCATTAATACAGGCAGGCTTGATTTTTATATCCAGTCCTTTCTCCCTAATGCAAACCCATCAGCTCTTGCTTTGGAAACCTCTCGTAGCCGTGAGTAGCATCAACCATCGTTGCGTATAAACCATCAGAAACGGCATGTTCTTGTGTGTCCTTGCAGGGATGCTGGCAGAGCAGTTCGTCCCAGATGGTCCACACTTGTACCTCTACAGCGGGGAGAACCACAACTGGGTGAAGCTGATGAACTGGCAGCACACCACCATGTACCTCTTCTACGGGCTATCTGGGGTGGTGGACGTCTTCACCTACATCTCCCAGGTGGTGCCGTTGGGTCTGGATCGCCTCATGATGTCCGTGGCTGTGTTTGTTGAAGGTCAGTAGAAGGTGACACTTAATTTGGAGAGGGATGTTGGAGGCTGAGTCAGAGAGGGACCAAAATTGGCCAGATTGAGATATTGCTCTGAATGCCCCTGAAGATAGGACAGGTTGTAGGTGATATATTATCGAAGGGCCGTCTGTAGCAAGAAGGGAAATACAGGCATGAAGAGGTCCTGGCTTTGCCTGCTTTGGGATTTCTGGGGTGACAGCAGTACAAAGCAGCAGGCTGAGTTTCCTCCTTATGATAAATGGCTGGTGGATGCTGCATTTATCTTCCATCTCCAGAGCTGTTTGCGTGCCCCGCGTTCCACCCCCTGAGAGCCATTAATTGCACTGCAGGCATCGTCATCCTCATCTGCTTGCATTGCACGAGGCAAATTCAAGTGACTTATTCCAGCTTCAGCACATCATGAATATCATTTTGTCTTCAGGCTGTCTTGCAAGTCATCAGCCAGGATTTCTGACCCCTCTTGGATCACACACTAGGAAATTAAAGTCTTGCTTATATAGAAAAGCCTTTAATGAAGGTGCATCTCCTGTTATTTTCCCTTCCCCAGTCCCAGTGGTTTTTGAAGCAGCAGCAGGGGCAGCTCAACAGGGACAGCCTGGCATGTAAGAAAAGGAAATCTACCATTTCCAGCCCCCAAGAAAATGGTGAAGTTTAGCAATAGAAAAGCAGGACGCAGCAAGAACCTGGCTATAAGGAGAGGGTGACCTGAAGAGGTGATGGTACCAACATGGGAAGAAGCACAGAATCGCAGAATGGTGGGGTTTGAAAGGAACATCTAGAGATCATAGAATCATAGAATGGTTTGGATTGGAAGGGACCTTAAAGATCATCCAGTTCCAACCCCCCTGCCAGCAGCAGGGACACCTTCCACTAGACCAGGTTGCTCAAAGCCTCATCCAGCCTGGCCGAGAACACTTCCAGGGAGGGGGCATCCACAACTTCCTTGGGCAACCTGTGCCAGTGTCTGACCACCCTCACAGTGAAGAACTTCTTCCTAATATCTCACCTAAACCTCCCCTCTTTCAGCTTAAACCCATTTCCCCTTGTTTTGTCATTAACTGCCCTTATGAAAAGTCCTTCCCCAGCTTTCTTGTAGTCCAACCTCCCTGCCAAAGCAGGTACCTCTACAGCACAGGATTGCATCTAGGTGGGTTTTGAAAATCTCCAGAGAAGGAGACTCCACAATCTCTCTGGGCAGCCTGTTCCAGCGCTCTGGAGAACCACCCTTCTGTTTTCCTCTATCTTTGGTCCTCAACTTGCTCAGATCCTCCTGCCCCAAGGTTGGACATCGCATCCCTCCAGGATGGTGGGATGAAATGCCAGGAGACTTGGAGGGATGGTTCTATGTGAAGTCCCTTGTCTCAGTTTGCCAGCTGAGCAGGTGATTTACTCTACCAGGTCTCTGTGGTCATGGTATTGCTACTGCTACTCTAAGCATGGTGTGTATTTTGGCAGGTTGTCTTTTTTATTACCATGTCCTTCACCGCCCCATGATGGATCAGCATATCCACTCCCTGCTGCTCATTGCCATCTTCTCAGGGGCCTGCAGCGTCATGCTGGAGGTCTTCCTCCGTGACAACATTGTCCTGGAGATGTTCAGAGCTGGTGTCACCATTGTCCAGGGAACTTGGTTCTGGCAGGTCAGTTCTGCCTTCTCTTGCAGAGCAGAACACCGAGGTAGGAGACCAACGGGGAAAAGAGGGAAAAAAAGCCGTACATCAAATATCAATCGTGTGTCTCTGAAGGATAATTTTGCCAGGCTCACTTCATAAATAGATCATAACCCAGAATGCAAATTTACTTCTCACAGGTCATCTCTGATGCCTGCTCCTTTTATAGCCATTTGTCTTGGCTTATTTCTTCTCTGAGGGGGAAAGAGAAAAAGCGAACGCTCGCAGCGAGCGAGCAACATTTCACAGTATCTAACAACCAAGTACTAATTGCTTAACGTGCCTAATGCAGCCTCCAGCACTCCCTCTGGTTTAGGGAGAAGATGCAAACCCCACCAAGCAAGCAAATGGCTGAGTTAAAAATACGGCCACCTGATTGCTTTGGTAGGAGTTGAAGAAGCAAAGAAATCAGTTGGAGATAACCACTCCCAAAACTAGGCTGCCAAAAAGAAATGTGAGCTCCCCTCCTCTTCCTCAGCCCCAGGGCTGCTGCACTAACTCCAACCCCAAGAAAATGGTGAAGTTTAGGAATAGAAAAGCAGGACACAGCAAGAACCTGGCTATAAGGAGAGGGTGACCTGAAGAGGTAATGGCACCAACACGGGAAGAAGCACAGAATCACAGAATGGTGGGGTTTGGAAGGAACATCTAGAGATCATCTAGTCCAACCTCCCTGCCAAAGCAGGTACATCTACAGCACAGGATTGCATCTAGGTGGGTTCTGAATATTACCAGAGAAGAAAGGAGACTCCACAACCTCTCTGGGCAGCCTGTTCCAGTGCTGAGATTCAGAGATTAAAAACTAGGCTGAGCTTGTAAAATACTAAATTTAGAGGTTTTGAAGGATGGTTAAGAGTCTGTAATGCAGAGGGGCAAATGTATCTGGATATCATACGGAAAAAGAGAGACCACAGGCATAAAATTGCTTCGTGTGGCTCCTCAGTGCAAGGCTGGACTTTAAGGGCAGTCTCAGCAAAAGCTACAAAAAATTACTGTCCTTGTGAAGGTTCAAGTCCCTGGGTCACTGCATGGATCACGGGGATACCCGAGATGGACAGAGGGGTGCTGGAGTGCTTCAGTACATTGATTTTTTTTTCCCCCCCAAGGTAATAAATTATTTGTTCCACCCAGATTGGGATTGTGCTGTTCCAGCCGTGGGGAGGTCCGATATGGGATGAGAAGGACCACAGCAACATTATGTTCCTGACCATGTGTTTCTTCTGGCACTGGGCAGCCGCTGTGGCCGTCCTGGCTGTAAACTACACTCTCGCTTACTGGTAAGGCTGGGCAGGAGTGGGGTGGGCAGACTGGTAGGACTTTGGGCAGGAGTGAGGTGGGCAGGCAGGGATGGGAATGGCTGGAGTGAGATGTAGATGTTCTCCAGCTGATCCTGGAGTACAAAGTCACCCCTGACCGCTGGGAGTTTTAGGGCACGGCGACAAACGTGCGCGTTATTTGTTGAGTGCACAGAATGCAAAATAGTGTCAGCGAGAGGCACGGGCATTAAATGTGGAGAAGTCAAATAATCAAACCCCAGAAGCTCCTCCTGGAGCTCACACCACTGTTTTTTTTCTCTGCACCAGGTGCTGGAAGTCAAACTATAATTTGATAGAGAAATCAAAGCGTTGCCAGGACTTCCTGACACTTTGTCCCCTCCCTTGCAAGGATTTCGAAGCCGTTGATGGTCATTGAGTTATTAGAGATACAACAGCACTGTCTGATGGTTAAAGCAGCCCCAGGCATGGCTTTTCCCAAGGGGATGGGGAGGGGATATCATCCCACTTTCAGGGGTGCTCCTACAGCCTACAAGCCTCTAAGAGATGCTGCGTGGGGATAGTCCAATCTATGCAAGCAAATAATAAAATAACCCCCAAATCCCAGAATTTCAGCACCTCTAGAGTATTTTCTCCCCCTCTGTATATATTCATTACAATATATGAATGTTTTTGCTCCTCTGAGCATTCTGGTGAATGGTTTTGGGGGGGTTTGCTAATGGTGATATATTGCAGCTGCCTGCAGAGGTGCAGGAGAAGCAGCGGAGAGCCTTACATCAGCCTCGGTGTCCGGCAGCGAAAGTGTGACACGAGCTCCCAAGCTGCCTTCTTAAATGGATCTGATGAAGAGTGAAGAAGGTGAAATCTCCTTCTCCAAAGATGTGAAGAATCTGTTTTCTAGAAGAAAAAAATAATAATAATAATAATAATAAAAATCTAATGGATTATTTATGTTTTGGATGAGCAAAGAGAGGTGCCACCATTCTGCTGCTGGGAAGAACGTTGGGTGCACGGGTGATATCTGTACCCAAATATCACCATCTCTGAAACAAGCACAGCTTGCAGTGGTTTTTTAGCCACAAAATTAAACGCAGAAATTCAACCTGAGATCACTTCATCCTATGGATTCCCACGTGTATTTCTACAGCGATGGAGGGCATCCTTTGACCAGCTGACTTTTCCAAGGACATGGAGGCTTTTGACCATGATTAAAGTCAGAGAAACCTCCAAGCTTGAGGTCATGTACCTCCAGAGCAAGGCATCATCCCAAAGAGGAAGGATAAAAGAGTGTTGAATGCGAGATCATGTCGAATTTGCAACAGCATGACTTGATTGTACACAATGCAAATTTTATTACCGAAGCTTTGCACTAAAGAGGGGTTTTGTTAATAGTTTTCATGTTCACTTAAAAGGCTGAAAGAGTGAAAAAATGTGAAATAAAAATCCTCACTGAACAGATATCCTTAAATTTAACTCTGATAAATTATAGACTGTGTAATAATAGCTTAGACAAATCCATCCCTCAGACCTGTAAAGCCTCAAGAGCTGTAAAATACACGGCTAAGCAGCGGGGATTCATAAAACCCCCCAGTTTTCCATTGAAAATAGACCCCCCCCCGCTTGGAAAGTGAGGTGAAACAGGCAAATAATTTGTTTTCAGAGTGCCTTTGCCAGCTAAATTCTTGCAAAAAGAGACTGAAAATGTCACATTGGAGATAGGAGGAAAATGTGCCAGAAGTGAGTACGGGATTAAAAAAAAAAAAGAAATAATAATAATAAAAAAATTAAATATATTAAAATATATTTTTAAAAAAATATACCCCACCAGTGTAAGATGAATTGCAGCTGTTCATATTTCCAAGCCTGGGGCTGGAAGGATGCTCTGCACTGGAGTCTTCCTTTTGCTGCTAAGATGGGACCACAACCCGGGGAAAAAATATTTTGCAGGGTGACACTTCCTAATGCACAGAGAAAACCCTATTTTCAAGGTGACAAAGTGAGTTACCTAGAGTGCTGCAGGATAGAAAGCAGCTTAATTGAGCAGCAAAAAGGCTTTCTGTGATGCTCTGAATTATTTCTGCTCTTCTTTGAATTATTTTCTTTATAAAAACCAAACCAACCATGATTATTCCCATGAAATAGCCACGTGAGGGCAGCACCAGGTGACAAAGCTGCTGCTGGAGGAGCAGGAACATACTCCAGGTTGCAGTCACCTTGCAGCCACCCTCCTCCTTGCTACCCTCAGAAATCAGAGGTGATTTCCACCCCAGGGCACACAGGTTAAAGCCAGCCTTGGTTTTTGAAAAGCACTCCTTGTTTTCGAAGGTGGCAGAAGGTTGATTTTTATTCTTTGCTGCTCTGAATCAAGTCAGCGTCTCCTTTCACCTCAAGGTTTTCTCTGTCCCTTGTCACTCTGTGACCACAAAATACTTTTCCCCTCTGTAGCACCGAGTGTCTGGAATAGTTTCTGTCTGCCTCATTAACTCCTCGCTCCTACAAACATCCCAGGATCGTCAGGATAACGTTTGCTAATTTGTTTTCCAACTCTGGAGCACATTCCTTCCTGAGGTATGAAGGTCAGCAAAGGAGGAGAGATATAGCCTGTGATTAAGTCAGAAAATACAGGTGGTGGACATTTCTGGATGAGAATTAAAGATTTGTGTTTTAATTAAAAAACCCCCACATTTGTAAATGGATTCAGTACCCAAACAAGGACAGGAAGGTTGCTGGGTGCACGATGACTGGTCCAGAGATGGTTTATTAGATGATGAGGTGTAATCACAAGCCATCCTCACATTTATTTCTTATACAATAGATACACTGGGACAATCCTAAACGGAGTATTACTTTTAACACAATATTAATAACAACCAGTAGGATTATGTTTTTCACCATATAAATTGAATTATCTTGAAACTTTCTACTGGACCCATTGGCTGTGAAGCTGGATTGGACCTGGACTGTATTTGTAGCCATATCCACAGCTGGATTTAAAAGGGCTGTAATGTTCAGAGCCACAGAAATGATCAGTGGGATGGAACAGCTCTGCTGTGAGGACAGGCTGAGAGAGTTGGGGCTGTTCAGCCTGGAGAAGAGAAGGCTCCGGGGAGATCTTATAGTGGCCTTTCAATGCTTAAAGGGGGCCTGTAAGAAAGAGGGGGACAGATTTTATAGCAGGGCCTGCAGTGATAGGACAAGGGGTGTTGGTTTTAAACTAAAAGAGGAGAGATTTAGACTGGATATAAGGAACAAATTTTTAATGGTTAATGTGGTGAAACACTGGCCCAGGTTGCTCAGAGAGGTGGTAGAAGCCCCATCCCTGGAAACACCAAAGGTCAGGTTGGACGGGGCTCTGAGCAACCTGATCTGGTTGAAGATGTCCCTGCTCACTGCAGGGGGGTTGGGAATGGATGAGCTTTAAGGTCCCTTCCAACCCAAACCATTCTATGATTCTACATCTCAGGAGTGGTTTCTGCCTCGTGTCACTGCAGCCAGATGTTGTTGGCCAGCGTCCCTCAAGGGTAAGGGCTGATAATCCTCCTGATTGCAATATCTTACAAAGGAACCCAGACAATACCCTCACAAAGCAGCCAGATATCTTGGCAGCTGGCTCTTCCTACAGCTACCAAGATGAACCCTTCATCACGAGCCACTGGTTTCTCAGGCAGAGATAGGATCTCCTGCTGCCACCCTACACGGCCACGTTTATGTCAGGCTGAAAGGATGGTGTAGGCAGCAGAACAAGCCCTGCCTGTGCTTATACCACCTGCTTCACCTCCTCTGTTGCCTGTTTATGAAAGCTGGTGTTAGCATTCGTCATAATTAATAATAATAATAATACTTTGCACTTCCCGAACAACCGTCCATCTGCAGCGCTGGAGCTGCTGGCAAACCTTTAATTAGATTGTGCCTCCCACCACCCCCAGGAAGCAGGCAAACATTATCGTGTTTTTTCATTAGCACTGAGGCTGATGATGAACCTTCGGGGAGAGGATGTTGCAGTTACAGCTGAGGAGAAAGAAAGAAAGAAAGAAAGAAAGAAAGAAAGAAAGAAAGAAAGAAAGAAAGAAAGAAAGAAAGAAAGAAAGAAAGAAAGAAAGAAAGAAAGAAAGAAAGAAAATATAATCAAATTCAGTTCAGGGTTTAGCTTGAGAACATTAGAGGGGCTGGAGGTTGGACCCTTGGTCTCTCCCTGGGAGGAAGAGGAGGGCAGGTGTGTGCTGGTACAATCCCATAATATTCCTCCACGTCTCAAAGGTTGACAGCTCAGGAATTGTAATGGAGTTGCATCCATTTGTTCCTGCAGTGATTTTAGCATGTGTGGTGTGTGAGGGACCTGCTGTGTGATCTGGAAGGGTTTGCTGTCCTTTTTCTGGGTACCCCCTCCTCAGGCTGTTGCTCCCAACCACTTGTCACACTTCCATCCTTGGGGTTTTGGGTTTTTTTTTTAATCAAGAAGATGGTTTAAAGGACTAGAAACCCCCTTTTCCTCAACCATTTTGTGCACCTACAACTTTTTTTCCCTCTCCAATGCACAGGGACTCTAATACGAGTTGTCCTTTTCATAGAAACCTTTCTCTATGAGCTTTACTCTTTGCTGGCCCTTTAAGCTCCAGGTGAAAAGGCACCTTTGAGCAGATATTTTTCAGCTGGACCTCGTTTCCTCCTCATTCCCTCCAGCTGTTGCCCTCCCAGCTTGCATTTTCCTCACTTTCTTGGAGGACTTGACTTGTCCTGCTTGGGAAGTAGCTTTGTGCAAAGCTGCCTTTTGGGGTGATGGTTTGTTGAGTTGGGTGGTTGTGGAAAGGACAACTGAGGTGCAAAGAGGTCCAAGACAGTGCTGCTGCTATTTTTCCAGCACAAAAGGTACGTTTTTCTTGCTGTATTATTTTTAGGAGTAAGGAAGAGCTCCTGTGGGTCTTGCTTTTCTCTCTATGTTTGGGCTCGACATGGTAGTGCCCTGCAAGCTCCTGAAGCTTTAGCTTGGGTGAAGCTCCTTGTGTTTGTGGAAGCCCCACTGCTGCTGTGGGCTTCCTTGATGTTACAGGACCTTTTTTGCATGGGTGCTCAGCCCTTTGCAATGTGTCTTGCTCTCTAAGCCCTCTTGGAGGTGAGTAACAATGGGTGTATGGCATAGCTGCCTGCCAGCACCACCACCACCAGCTTCTCGTTTTCCTTCCTCCTACTTGCTACCACTGATATGGAGATAATGGGTATAAAAGAGCTCCTGGCTATGGCTTGATGGCTTTTATGGCTGGGTTGGAGAACAGCCTATCACCTTGGGGAGGGTTGTGCAGGCTGGTTTGCTCCAGAGCAATTACAGCCTTGGGGCTCTCCTGGAGTGCTGGCTCACGTGTATGGCTCTTGGAATGGTTTATCCTGTAGCCCCGCTGGGTTTTATTTGGTTGCACGAGGAGTTATGTGTGTGTGGTTGCAACCTGGAGAAATACTGGGTTGAGAATGCACTGAGTGGTTGTTAGTGGTCCTCAGGTGGAGCTCCTGAGTGTTTCTGCACCATCAACTCGGTGCTTTGGAGGGAGATGAGGATGCTGGGGTGACCCATGGTATTTATTTCCCTTGAGGCACTTGCATTGCTCATCCATGCAGCTGGTGAAGTGCTAAGGCTGGGGTGGAACAGCAAGTGTCAATGGGATGTGCAGCAGATCAGTAGTGACTTCTGTCTGTGGATGCTCAATCTTGGGCAACATTGAGTGTCAGATAGGTAAGAAGGAGTGGAAATGGGCTGATGTGTCCTCTCTGTCCATCTTTTGGGGGAGAGAGAGACCCATCGTCCTCCTGTTCTTGGCTGCTGTGGGCTGGGAGATGGATCTCAGGAGGGCTCTGCTCTGGTTTGGGAGCTCCTGGCCCAAAATTTCCTGCCTACAGACATTTTTTATAAGGTCAGACCCCCTTAAAAGTGTTATCATGTACCTGGCAGCCCAGTTCAGAGATTTCAGAGCCCTTTCAGCAGAACTTGGCCACATCAGGTGATACTGCAGCCTTGTCTCTTCTTGGCTCCTTCCCCAGTCATCCAAAACAACCAACATCATAACTGAATATATATATGGTTGCCATGGGAACAGGAATTGGCTGCTCATCCTGATTTTTGTGGCAAACTCTGGGAGATTTTTTTTTATTAAGAGCAGACACGAGGTGTCCCGGGTTGTGAAAGCCGGTGGTTGACTCAGCACGCTTTGAACTGGCCCGCGGGGTGTTTGGTTCTAAACATCCTGTCTGAGAGCCACCTCCCCTTGGTGGCTTCTCCCTTTATCTGCCTCTTGTGAGTAATAACCACTCCTTGCTGCCACATCTGGAGAGGGAGAAGGACAGGTAGGAGCCACAGGTAAACTCTGCTACCCATAGAGAGAAAGACATTGCTGGGCAGCTGTGCACGGGATGGAGGTGGCTGCTTGAGCTCGGGAAGAAGGGATGTGGGGTGAACCCACCTCTGCGAGGCAGAGGTTTCGTGTGATGGTAGCCACCCATGAGGCTGGTGGAAGTGGTGCTGATGGAGGCAGTCTGCCAGCAATCTGTGGTTTTAGCTCTTTTCTTGGGAGGGGGGTTTATTAGATTTTGGAGGTGCATCATGGCACAGAATTGGCAGGAGAGGGAGCTTGTGCCTCTTCTGTTGGGTGAGGGCTGTTGGCACAAGAGAGATGTGCTTGTGTAGCAAGGATGGAGGAGGATGCACATAGAGAAGACCCTCCAGATTTCCATGGCCAGATGCTGAGCTTGCTCTGTGCATTCAGGCTGGCTCTCCTGGGATGCTGATGGTATCACCCATGGGTGTTTGTAGGGGATATTCATGTGTCCACACGTACAGCATCGATCCTACCACATCAGTGGGACCGGTCCCCACATGGAGCTGAAATAACTGATGATGGTGGACCCAGAGCTGCGAGGACTCTAGGGGGAAAGCCTGGAAATGGGCAGAAACGCTGCTCTTCCCGAGCTGGGGGAGGCTGTGAGCAGTCAGTGCCAGGCTCCATAAGGAGAGCAGGCAGCTCCCGTATGGCTATTAAGCAAAAGCATCATAGCCTGGAAGCTGCAGAAGGAGAAGGGCAGCTCAGGTAATAACTTCTGACTGCAGCCATATTTCAAATCCTCTGACAGACAAAGTAGCTGGCAGGAAAAATAAATAACCCCAGTGCCTCTCCTCAACCGGTGCTTCCTTCCCCGGCTGCGGCTCACTTCGAGCTTAATCAGCTTTTATGGGAGTGTGGACTCAAATGCTGGGGCTGGGGGAAGCTGGTGGGTGAGAGGTATCAGGTTTGGGCTCAGTGAGCTGGTCAAGGGACTGTGTGGATATGGGATGGGTTGTTTTTCTGTGTCTCAAATGTTTGAGCTGTGCAAGTGGACTGTTGCTTGGAAACATGTCTGGTTTCTCTGCAAAATAGTGGCTGTTTTATCAAAAAAGGTGGGGGTTTTTGAGTGGGCTACCTCCAAGCTTCTGCTTGAGCAAAGGGTGGGTTTGGGACATCTCTGCTGAGGAAGAGATTCCCCAGGATATATGGTGGCTCCTGCAGAGCTCTGTCCAGGTGGTGGGAAGCAAAGGGGACTTGTGAAAATTACCAAAAGCTTTGGTGACTTGGGCTGCTGAGATGTTACAAAGCAAAAGGGTCCCCAGCACCAAAAAGAAGAGTAGTGAGGTTACTGTGCTGAGAAGGATGGTTGGGGTAGGAGATCCCAGGGACAGCTCTGAAGCAGAGTGGTTTGAGGGCTGCTGGTAACTAAGGCAAAGAGGGGATGCTCGGTAGATGCGGGGTGGTAAATTACCCACTGGATGCTGGTGCAGCTCGGCGCAGCCTCTGGAGTTGCAGGTGGGATGTGTCAGTTGTCATTTCTGATGCCTGGGCACTGGGCTGTCTCTGCTTTCCTTCTCTTCTCCAATTAAACATGTCAAATTCATGTTCCTGCTACTTATCTTGATCAGAGTAGGCTCCTGACTCCAGCTTCAGGCTGTTGCTCTTGGAGTCACAGTCCTGGTAGGACAATGGTAACATTTGGTTATATATCGTTCAATTGTGTGCTGCTTAAATAGTGTTTGTTCTCAGTCACTTCAGCGTGTAGATGTCTGTGCAAGGAAGATGAGTGGCCTGGATTGGGTGTCCAGGCTATAATCAGGAAAGACGTGGGTCCTCCTGGCTATCTCACCCTAATGTAGGCATCCAAAATAAACCAGAAAGGCTGTTTAGTAACTTCCTTCCTGAAAGGAAAACTTAACACGATGTAAACAGTTTTGAGCCTTCCCCAGATTCCCAGTGTCCTGGAGATGCAAGAGATGACGATAGACTCTAAACCCAACCGCCGTCCTTGCCCACACAGGGTTGAGCCAGTTCGACCCACTCCAGCTCTGCAGCCAAAATCCAACTGGGAACACCTTGCAGAGCTCTCCCTCACCTCAGGCTCTTGCCATGCCACATCCTACCCTTATTTTGCAGTAGTTAATTACTTTCTAGTGTGGGAGGACTCGAAGAACATGCCGGAGTTGTTCCTCCAGCCTCTGCAATTTGCTTTGGTATTTATAAACACGGCGAGGATGTGATTTTGTAATGCAAGGGCAAGTCGGTGTGGTAGCTTCAGGATGAGTAATGCCTTCTTCCATGCACATCCAAGTGCTAGAAAAGGACCAGAAAGCCCACGAGAATTTTTAGTGAGACCTACTTAGGTGGTAGATGCAAACAAAGAGCAAGTAGAGAGGTCTTGCTGGAGGAAACAAGACCATCCTAAGGTAATTTCAAAAGCTCTCTGCTATAAGTATTTAGATCATTACTTATTCCCTTTTGTGCTTGCTGCTCCAGGACTTTTTTTCAACAGTTTGAGTCAAAACCTTAAAAACTTTGCAGGATATAACTAGTTGCACTTCTGTATCTCTGCTCCTCTCCCTACCTTGCTGGTACTTGGTGGTGTTGGTCCATCTTGGCACGAAGGCAATTTTCACACCTTTACTCTTTGAGTTCTTCCTACTGGAGATGAAATCTCTTCCCCTTGTGTCAAACAACCGCTCGTGAGTGCCACCAAGGTTGTGTGGAATATGCATGAAGCTCCTTTTGGAAACAATAATGGTTCCTGGGTTGCCTCCTCCTCTTGTGGCGCAGCTGGTAGGGCCCAGTAAAACCTCGTCTGGATTCACACCCACCCTGGTAATTATTTAGTTTGGAGGGAGTTGATGTTCCCAGGAAATAATTATCATGTTGCTTTTTTATTAGCACAAACTTTGTTATGTTTCTTCTTCTAATTGCATGTAGCTGTTACTCTTTCTTGGGTGATAATGTGTTTTTCTCTGGCACAATGAAGTCACGATGATTGTGTGCGTGCAACCACATATATATATATATGTTTATAACTCTATATAGTGGCAGCTTCTCCAAGGTGAGGTTGTATGTCTGGTACAATCCATTGATGGTGGAGCTGTGCACACCTGCTCTGTTGGGATACAGCTCCCCAGGGACACTGAGCAAGTGAGCAGCCAGACTCTTGGGGATAATTTGAGTTGGTCCTCAGGTGCTCTTTGTCCTTGCAGGTCCAGCAAGCGAGCCCAATGCCAACGAGTTTCCTCGGCAGTGCCCTTCGGGGCACCTTCTTCTTAATTTTTGGTCTCTGGTGGTCTGTGCGATACCCCCTGAAGTATCTCCGGCGGAAAGTCAGTGCCGAGAGCCAGCCAAGCTATGGGGTCCAACGTGCCGAGTTCTTCGAAGGGGCGGTCAAAGTTTTCTTTGCTCTAGCAGGTAAGAGATGGTGATGATGATGAGTGTCTGCCCCAATAACTACTGGCAGGGCAGCTGCTCTCTCCTACCAGACTGGGGCTGTTTGTAGTGGGAAATGGCTGTGGCTGGTGTGGGAGGGCTTGGGGACCTTGTGGCACACTCTGTGATGGGACCTTGGTACCATTTCTCTGGGAAAATACCACTACACCTTCACCATTGCAAAGGAAGGTTCCATGCGAGCTTGTTCTTTCCCCCAGGGATACTGGTGGAGCAGTTCATTCCCACTGGACCCCACCTGCACCTGTACAGCTCCAACACACACAGCTGGACGGACCTCACCCCCTGGCACTTCTCCACCATGTACCTCTTCTTCCTCCTCTCTGGCATCGTGGACATCGTCTCACACTCCCCGCTCAAGTTGCCCCTTGGTTTAGATCGACTCTCCCTGTCCATGGCTCTGTTCATTGAAGGTGAATCACACACGGTGCCTGGGAGAGTATGGAGTATGGGTCAGGGGAAGCTCTGGGAAGGTCATCTCCTCCCTGTTCCTCTCCAAATATGAATCCAGCTGTGACTGAATGCTCCTGGCGCACAGGGATGGGTGCTTCTCCTGGTGAGAAGCAATTGGCTTTCTCTGGAGGGACAAAAAGTTGCTGTCCCCTCACCTTGGTTGGATGCACAGAAGAATAAACCCCGATATGAAGCTCCCTGTCATTTTCTGAGCTGAAGGTCCCCGTCACTCTGCTCCTGCTGATGGCCCTAGAGCTCTGGGTGGGGCATGGGGATCCCTGCAGCTACGGGGTGGCTCTGCGGGCAGTGCAGACCCCGGCGCTGGGGACTTTCCAGAGTGAAGGTGAAGAGCTGTGTGTTGTCTGGCTCTTCCCACTAGGCAGATGTTAACAAGTCCTAGAGCACTGTCTCATGTTTCCAGTTTAATTTTTATCAAAACAAATCCCAGAGCATCCCTTTTCTAATGCAGTGTGAATCTTGGCAGGTTTGCTCTTCTGTTTCCATGCCAACAGCAATGCTGCACTGGACCACCACCTCCATTCTCTGCTGGTCATGGCTATCTTTGCTGGAGCCCTCTCTGCCCTCCTAGAAGTGTTTATCCGAGACCACATTATCCTGGAGACCTTCAAGACCAGCTCCTTCCTTCTCCAGGGCTCTTGGCTTTGGCAGGTCAGTGGGCATCCAGCATTATTCTCCAAGCAGTGGGCTTCATACCCAGGAAGGCAAGAGGAGGAGGGTTCTCTCATCCTTTATGGCACATCTGTTGGGGTTCAACTTGTAAGCTGATTGGAATATCTTAGTAAATAAGAGGAGGAAACAAGGTGCAGTGCCAGAGCTGTCATCATAGAGATATGGAGGTGTAATGTGTGCAGCATGGACAAACCTGCCAGCCAAATGGAAATTAAACCTCACAAGGGTGGGAAACCACAATCACAAGGTTTTATTCTTTTTATTAGATCACATTTCTTCCTCCTGGAAAATATCTGGAACCCTCTGATGGTTCATAATCACCCAGCTTTGGGTCTAGGGAGAAATGCACAGCCTGGCAATGAAGCCTTTGGGTAGTCAGCTTTCTCTGGGGGTGCTGGGCTGCACCATGAGCCCAAAGGCTTCTCCACAGAGCGTTCATCTCCTCCTGAAATGCACCCCTGTGTCATTCTGGGAAGACAAGCATCCTTGAAGATGCTGTAGGCAATGGTCCAGGTGTTCCTTGGCGTTATTGTGCCTCTAGTCCATAGCCAGCTGCAGCAGCACGGCTAAAATCGGGAGAAAGAGAGAGGAGGAATGTGCTAAATCATGTACTGATGCCTAACACCTCTTCTGTTGATGACCAGATTGGGTTTGTTCTGTCACCTCCATGGGGTGGACCAGGCTGGGATCAGACCGACCTCAGCAACATCACTTTCCTCACCATGTGCTTCTGCTGGCACTACGTGGTTGCTCTTGCCATCTTGGCAGCAAATTCTGCTGCATCTCGCTGGTATGTGGGGGGAAAAAGGTCCAGGGGGGGTCCTGGCACTGTGCACGAGCTGGGATAGAGTCATAGAATGTTGTGAGTTGGACCCACAAGGATGATGGAGTCCAGCTCCTGTCCCTGCACAGGACAATCCCAACATTCACACCATGTCCCTGAGGGCCTTGGCCAAATGCTGCTGGAATCTTGTCAGGCTTGGTGCCATGAGCACCTCCCTGGGGAGCCTGTTCCAGTGCTCCACCACCCTCTGCCTCAAGAACCTTTTCCTCATGGCCAACCTCACCCTCCCCTGCCACATCTTCCTGCCATTTCCTCTACTCCTGGCATTCGTTGGTGGCCAGAGAGAAAAGATCAGCGCCTGCCCCTCCTCTGCCCCTTGGGAGGAAGTTCTAGACCACGATGAGATCTCCTCTCAGTCTCCTCTTCTCCAGGCTGAACAAACCAAGTGACTTCAGCCTCTCCTCATACCCTTCCCCTTTAAATCCTTCACCAATTTTGTGGATGGCCAAGAGCAATACCTAAACCCAATATCATGGGATAAGAAAAGTGAGTGCCCACACGTGTCCAAGCATGACTAGTCCATGGCTTGGCTCTACAGGTAGGGCTCAGTGCCACCTAGCAGCAGATGGTCCTTAGCAGCCTTCCTGAGCAGGTTGGGGGTGAACCAATGTCTCTCCCTGCCCACAAATACCTGACCAGCATCACTGTCTCTCCTGCAGCTGCAATGAGTCCTGCCAGCTGAAATTCGGGGACATCGACGTGGAGCTGGACTGCGGCGTGTGCATCCACAAAGGCAACAAGAGCTCCAGCAGAGCCCTGCTGCGGGAGAGCACCTTGGATGACAAATGACACCGTGGAGGGCATGGAAACTTCTTCCCCACTGGCTTAGAGCTCTTGAGATGAGGTTTTTAATTAGTTTTGATAAACTACAGAGGCACTTGATGGTGGAACATCAGAAGTGGGAGGCAGGACCTGGAAGGGGGAGTGTGGTAGGAGGTGCAAAGCCTTTCCTGCACATCCCTTTGGTGGTAACAAGAGTAAACCAGGCTCGTATAGGAGAGTTAATAATTTTCTATGCTGCAGCTTGAGCTGTGTGAACTGCAGGACTTGTTTGCTGGTGGAGTCCGATTGGTGAAGCCAATCTGGGTTTGTTGGGTTTTTTTTAAACATAGTTTTCACTTCTGTTTCTGTAGAAGGGACCCAAACCAGTGCTCAAAGCTCTCGGTGGCTGTCGCTCACTCTGGTGTTAATGGAGAGGGGTTTGTACAAAGCTTAATGTGCACAGAGTACATGTGGTCATCAATAAAGTACTTTAATGAACCATCTTGATGGATCTCTTGAATACTTTGAGATTGAAGGCGTGGTTAAGGTGATGGCTGGCTTCAAAAATGGTTTGGGGAGGGGGGGGTGGATGAAATGTTGGAGGAATGGGACTGTGTGTGATTTAACGTGGCCAAATCTGCCTGGAGAAGGGGTGGGTGTCCAGCAGATGGAAGGGATAGAAGGTTTCACTGTTAGCACTGGCATGTAGCTGCTCTCTCATGTATTTTTTAATCAGAAGCTGAGAGGACGAGTTAAATATGTGAGGCAGCCTCTTTGTGATGGATTTTGGCACGTGTGGGAGATGGGATGTTTGCTGGGAAGGGTTCAGCTTGTAGATAGACCCTTGAAGCAAGACGATGGCTTCAACCAGACCGTGTTGGGTGTACGGATGCTCCTGGTGAGTCTTGTGGAGCAGCAATCTCAGCACGGGTATGGCTTTTCTTCTCCAGCTTTATTCCCTCCCTCGAGCTGGACATTACCAATGCAGAGAGAGAAACATGCTCCTCAATCTCTGCTTTGCACTCGGTGTCCAAGGATATGTGGGTTTTCCCTCAGGTCTTTCTCATCTGGCTTGCAGCCAAATAGCAGAGGGTGATGCTTCCTGCCATCAAGATCACAACCTAATTTAAGAGATGTCATTAAACAGGATTAGGGGGAAAAACAGCCAGTTCATCAGAAAGTTCAGCAGCAGCATTTGAAATGCTTGTGCCACATCCAATAGCAGAGGCTGGGCTGGTTGAACAGGGCAGCACAATCAGCTTTATTAGTATTTGTTAATACCTTTGCCATTCTCCTCCCATAAGATGTGCAGAAGACAGCTTAGTCTAAATATTTCACTGCTGCACAACTCAAAAAAAAAAATTAAAAAATATTTAAAAAATCAAGAAAGCATCAGGAAGAAAGAAAAATCCTCCCTGGCTCAAAGCAGTTGCAATTCCCACCCCCACAGAACGTTCCTGGAAAAGCAAATACTTTATATTTTATTTTATTTTCTCCTTTTAAGGCAGGGCTGGAAGGTGACCTATGCTTTGTTCTGCAGGTGGCTGTCAAGAAAAGGACCTTGGGGAGCAAAGAATCCAAGGCGAGCGCAGTGTTTTGGGCTCCCACATTGGGCACCCACCCAAAAAGGACTAATATTTGGGGTTGTAAAGCAGGGTGGCATTCAGGAGCAATGGTTTCTCCAGAATCTGGTGGGGTAGGTTGCCTTTAACTCGAGCTGATGTGGATCTCCCATGCTGGAGGGAGTGTTTCAAATGTTCTCCGCGGAGGTGACGTGCTTTGGTTATTAATAATCCTCCTGGGACTAGAAGCAGGGTCGTTGGGTCAACTTGTTATAGACCAACTGCCGTTAACGAGCAGCTCAGTGCCCGGGTTCTAACCCCATGTACTGCACTTTGATTGAAAAGAAAAGGGGGAAAAAAAATCTCTTTCCTCTTTGATCAATTATTGTTCTTTTTCTTTTAATTCCCCATTTTTCCTTGCCCTGGTGTTATCTAGGAAATGCTGAATCCCTCTCTTACTGAGTTGTTGGGGTTTTTTAAAATTTAATTCTTTAGTGGTGACTTTTCTTCTTTCCTTGAATAAATGCAAAAAAAAGGGCAAATACTTGCTCGGTGTGTTTTAAGATGCTTGGCAGGATCATGCTCGGAGCCTAAAGGTTTTCTTTGAACAGGGTGTGCAAAATGAGCTGTGGGCTCATTGGGTGATAGAGGTGGCCCATGTTTGAGGTAGGACTAAGGTTTGTTGAGTCAATAGAGCAGAAAGAAGAAATGAGATTGTTGTGGCTGTAATTACATTTGTAGAGCAGTTCCTAGCTGGCTTGTGCGTGGAATTCATATTTTTAATATTAATATTTTTCTCTAATAAGCCTTTAACCCAAAGTGTTCTTTTATATTTTTTTTATGGAAGCTGTGGAGGTAATAAAGCTCATTGATTAGGCAAAGGTGTTATTGATCAGGAAAGCCTGCGCTGTCCACCCAAAATCATTGTGGGTGGCATGCTACGGACAGACAGGGGTGACCCTGAGATAGGGTGGGATATAGAGCTGTGACATCCCTCTCCATTGCCTCTCCAAGGTGGAGACAATGTCTGTCTGGGTGGGTTTAATTACTGGGGACCTTTTTATTATGCACAGACCCAAGTGATGCTATTCCCTGGTTGATGTAGTGTTATTTCGTGAAAGAACATTTGGTTCCTTGGGAAGCTCCTATGATCCATCTAAGGAGATGGCAGCGATGCAGCAGTGCCACTTCAGCGCTGATTTTTCTTATTTTGTGGTCTCTGGGCTGTGATCTGGTCCTGGAAATACCTCGGCCAGAAGGTAATCACAGAATGTTAGGGATTGGAAGGGACCTCTAAAGATCATCCAGTCCAACCCCCCTGCCAGAGCAGGAACCTAAATGAGATCACACAGGAAGGCGTTCAGGCGGGTCTTGAATGTCTCCAGAGAAGGAGACTCCACACCCTCCCTGGGCAGCCTGTCCCAGGGCTCTGTCACCCTCACTGTAAAGAAGTTTCTTCTCAAGTTGAAGCAGAACCTCCTGTGTTCCAGCTCACACCAACTGCCCCTTGTCCTACCATTGGGCATCACTGAGAAGAGCCTGGCTCCATCCTCCTGACATTCACCCTGAACACATTTATAAACATTAATGAGGTCACCCCTCAGTCTCCTCTTCTCCAAGCTAAAGAGCCCCAGCTCCCTCAGCCTTTCCTCAGCAGGGAGATGCTCCACTCCCTTCATCATCTTGGTGGCTCTGTGCTGGACTCTCTCCAGCAGTTCCCTGTCCTTCCTGAACTGTGGGGCCCAGAACTGGACACAATATTCCAGATGCCACATCTCTTTGCTGAGCTGCAGATTAGCAAGTGGTTAATGTTTAACTAAACGATACAACACAAGCCAAGAGCCAAGGTAATACTTACCCACATTTTCTCTCTGTTTCCTGTCTATTAGCATATAGAAGCACTAAGAGCAGCGGGTTTAATGGCAAATGTTCTCTGCTGCACAATTAGACTTGGGGAATTGATGGAGCACGTGCGTGCTTGAAGTGTTTGGAAGGAATAAGAGACCCTTGTGCTTCCAGATTCCGCTCAGGAAGCGGTTAAAGGCTGTGAGAAGGTCACTGCAAGGGGGAGATGAAAATTTTCCCCTCTCCACAAATCCTCTGCCGATGGCAAACGTTATGGATGGGTTTTTAGCGTGGAGGAATTGGCTGTGAGAGCTTTGGGTAGACAGGTGAACACAAGGTGTGATTTAGGGGACCCTCTTGGTGTAACTGGAGGGAGGAGAAACTTCTTGAGACCATATGGAAAGGTGCTGCTAGAAGAGCCAAAATGCTTTGCAGGCTCTCGGTACCCAGCAGCTGTGTGTGAAACTCTTTTTATTGTGGTTATGGAGAGACTTGCTGGAGATTCAGGGTTTAAAGAGGAGTTGAAATTAGTGCTTTAAGCACCACTAAAATCTACTGTTTCAGCTTAATTAGTAAATTTCGTTTCCAAACTCGGTGCAATTGCCGATCAGAGGACAATTGGATTTTCTAGGTCACTTTTCTCTTCCAGAACTTACATTTTTTTTCTTTTTTTAAATCTTTATGCATATTGTGCCTATTAACTGAAGTGATTTAAATAACAGCAGTAAGCAGTATGTGCTTATGCATCCTATTTAAATATGCATAACCTGAATCTCATCCAAAACTCACAGGTAGGCTGCACATAACAACAGTAACCTGTAATTAAGAGTTTAGCAGTTTGAGTCATGGAGTAGCTGGGTCCTGCTCACTTCTGCGTGGCATTACTAGAGAAGGAGCCACCCATTTGCTGCTTCCCCTTTGGAATTTGGGCAGGGAGTTGCTTGTGGACCTTGGTTGCAACCAACCATCCCAGAGGGGCCAGGACAGAGCAGTTGGTAAGAGTCATGGTAAAGGGTTCGGCAATATTTGGCTATTTTCACCCTTGTCAAAGGCTGAGCACGTGCTAATTGTCATCTTGTGTATGCCAGGGAGGTGCAGCAGAGAAATGTTGGGTCAGGGAAGGGCAGTCCCATCTGTAAAATGGGTCTGTTAGTGCCCAGTGAGCTGTGCCTCGTGTTACTATTTGAAACAACATCAAGATTTTCACTGCAGCTGCCTTAAGAGATGGAAGAGGATCCCCAAGAGGGACAGATCAAGATTGAAGCCCTGAAGCCAGATGCATCTACCCTGCCCTCCCCACTGACTTCTTGATGTGCACGAGACGTCGCAGCTTCATCACCTGCAAAATAAGAGGTATTTTTAAAAGAAGCAATTTGGGGTTAGAGTTTAGTGAGTCTGTACAGTTGATGCCTCTGGAGGAGAAGCCTCATATTTGTCCTAGGATAGGCAGAGGGTCAAGATGTAGGAGATGTGCTCTGTTAATTGTAACTTTGATCTTAAATTGGGCCACGTGCTCTCAGCATTTCCCTAGGTCAGGCTGAAGTGTTTAGCACCTTGGTGGATTGAATTCCAGGCTGGTGCATCTTCATCAGCATCATCCAGCATCTTGGGCTGGGTTTGGATGGTGGCCGTGAAGCGTTCAGTGAGAAGGTGATGAGGAGGCTGCTCTTTGCTACGTGATTGCTCTGGCTGTGCTGCTGTCGTGTAGTTCTCAGTTTCATCAGGGATTATATGATGTGATAGAGATGATGATAAACTAATAGTTATTTGGTAACATATTCATACTAAAATTGATGAGATTCCAGAAGAGCAAACACTTTGAATCCACATCTATAACGTGATGCTCATAAATCACATATTTTAAGAGTCCTGGTGACACTTGTGTTAGAGTGGCACTATTGAATTTTATTAAATTACTCATAAATTTTCCCCTGGATATATCATCTGTGGGATCTAACCTGTCTTGTGCTGATCAGATCACTTAGGTCTTGCCTGATGCATGGCCAGGTAGATGAATTTCTGGCAGGGAGGGTTTTTTTCCAGGATTGCTTTGGAAATAGAAAGGAGCAACTGTATTTCAGGGGGGGAAAAAAGGAATTAAATTAAGAACCTCAAAGCGTGCCTATGTGTTTGTAGGGTGTCCATTGATATCAAACAGTAGATTTATGGTTGTTCAGCAAACAGGCACAGTGTGATGTGCTTGTGACTTCAGATAAGAGCAGCTGCTTTGGAAAATGTAGAAACATGTTGGTAACTTCAGGTGAGTCGAAAGCTCTGGGTATAGTGGAGGTATTTCAAAATGTACTAAAAAACCCCCACAATTGCCATCTATATATTGTACTCAAGCTTAGTGATATCTATTTGCCTTACAGGACATGGAGAGGTTCATGGATGGAGTCTGCCTGCCAAGACTGGTCTTGGGCTACCTGGTTGGGCTGGATGTCCAGCTTGTGCTGGTCTGTAGGGCATTTTGATGTTCCACAAGAGCATCCTTCTCCTCATGGGAAGCACCATTGACGCTGGACCAGTAGAGCACCATTGGTCACCCAAGAAGTTCCCAAGTCAACATCTTGCTGAGAAAAGGCCCTTTTCCTTGGTGGTTTCAGGTAAGTCCATGCCTTTGTCATTCCTCAGTAGAGCTCTGCTGCACATGGATAGGCACAGGAGGAAAGTCAGAGAGATTGAACCCCACCAGCTTTGCCCAGTTACTGCTCAGCAGTTGGCGCATTGATGCTGTGAAGATCAAGGCGATGGAACACAGTAGGCAGCCAGGGAACAGATTTCAACATTTCCACAGAGCAAAGTGGAGTCCAGTGAGTTTCTAATCACCTCTCTTACTGTTTTCCTTAAAGAAGTTTGAAAACATTTTGTGCATAACTCTTAAAATCTGGTAAACCTTTTGTTTTTGAAAATCTGAGGTTGTCCTCAACTGAGGTAGCACTCGGGCTTATCGCCGTAGCTCCTGGATTATTGCATGTGTTGAGGTGTAAGAGGTTGGGTATGAATCTAAAGAAAGGTTGTTCTAAAAGCTTAGTGTTAGTGATAGGACTTTCCTCCCCTAGAACGTGGTGTGATTGCATGTGCTGGGTGGAAATACCCATGTGTGGTGATATTGGGGTCTTGGACTACCTGGATTAAAGGATGAGCTGCTTGGAAATACAGCTGAAGCCATTAATAATGAATCAAAACCTAGAGTGGCTTTTATTAGTTTATCTCCCTGACTGGTGCTGTGATGATGAAAGAACAGCAGTTACCTCTTGCTCATCTCCTGGTGACTTTAAGTGTCCCTTGTTTTGTGTTCAAGGCCAGGTTGGATGAGATTTTTGAAGAACCTGGTGTAGTAGAAGGTGGGTAGGAGGGTTAGAACAAGATGATCTTTAAGGTCCTTACCAACCCAAATCATTCTATGATTCTTTATAGACTGGGGACAATACTGTTGGAAAATAAAACATCTGTGGTGCCTGCTTTGAGGTGTGAGTGTAGTAGAAAGATGGTTTGATTTGTGAAGCAATTAGATAACTTATAGTTTTTATTTGATTTGCAGTATATTTGTCATCTTTTTTTTGCTGACCTGACTGCCTAGATGATGTGTAACTGCTGCTCCCTGCGTCACCTCAGCTGCTCCACCACCTGGTGAGTACTGTCCATGAGATGCAAGGATAGAAAAAAACCCATGTATTTTGTTGAGTTTTGGGGGCTTTTTTTCCCCCCACTGTGGGCTACTGGCAGCTGATGGACATGGTACAGTTCTGTTTTCTCCTTACTGGGAGACTCTATTTGCAACTGGATGGACCAAACCCACCCATTTCCTGAGTTTGTCAGAAAGAATGACCTGGACAAGTTGTGGCACAGCTTGCAGGAGATGTCTGGGTCTTAACTGCAGCTTTAGTGTCCCTTAGATAGGAAGTTTGAGTCTTAAAATCTCTTATTACAATGAAAATGATTTAGTTAATCTTCTATTTTAATTCCAAATACTTGTCTTGGGTCTTGTAGAACCCAAAATTCTACACTATAAGGTGTAGGCTTGGGTTTTTTTGGGTTTAAGGCTTGTTTTGCTTTGCATTGTAGTTCTGTTTGAAATTAATACTGCATCCAACCTTTTTGTTACAGATGCCTTTGGAAGATG
>NW_010340596.1:0-113724 GCF_000700745.2 Antrostomus carolinensis | reverse complement strand
CATTCTGTGATTCTGTGATTCTGTGAATTCTTATATAAAGCAGAGAACCAGAAGTAAGTAACAACTAAATCCTCCACCAAGTTGCTTCCAAATTACTGAATATATTACCTTTTCTTTTACATTTTTTAATTGGAATATTACAGCAATTTTAGTATAAATCTGATAGAAAATTGACATTTTTTTCTTAACAAGTACTGTTTCAAAAGAAGATAAGAACTCTTCATTGACTGATAAGAAACTATTGAAGATATTTTACATGCACGCATATATATTTATATACACATAGTCCTTAATTTATCTTTGCCTTTTAAAACAGTTGATCAAAAACTAATTACCTAATTTTCAGGTAATTTCTAGTGTGAAAAGATTCAGAGGGAAGTTTTTTTGTTGATTCAAAAGCCTAGCAAGTCTGTCTAAAACTACCACAGGACTTGCCTATCTGGGTAATTGCTACAACCTAATATGTACTGTACAGTTCAGGTTTTCCTTGTTCACATTAGAACATCCTATTTTTCTAGCTGTAGGACCATCATATACCTGAATCTAGTCATCTTGCTAGTAAAGCTAATGATAACATTATTTACTTAAATTTCAGTCGTGCAGAATTGGACAGAGTGCATCTCCTCATTTTCTTGCTTGTGCTATTGGATATTACCCAGTAGAGTTATAATCTATGCTCAGTGCTAGTGCTATTACATCTGACAGCAACGTATAACACATTCTATTATGTGAACAGTTAGAAAAGCACGGAGCTGAGATCTGTAAATGAGTCTCACTGCAAGAATTTTTACAACACGTTTGAATTCAATGGGCACACACTGAATCTGAAAACCTACATTAATCATTAATTTACATTTCATTAAATGATTTACAGAAATGCAAATTAATTCACTTCTATAAAGTGATTACTGCATTTTCTCCTTTACCTTTATGTAAAAATTTTCTTCCTATTCACTTTCCACTCAAATCTAAATCAGTACTTAATGGTAAAGATGTAAGGAATCAGGAGACTTCACATTGTCTTCTAAAGGTCAACAGTCTTTGGAGAGATCAGAAACAAGAAATATTCAGAACTAAAGGTCTTTCATTTAAAAAATACCGTGTACCTAGAAAAGTCCTTCTGCTTGAAACAGAAGGCTTTTTCAAACATTTATTCCTGCAGCTATCCTACAGTCACACTTGTTTTCCTATCACCTTATCACCCCCCTTCAGTTACAAACATGAATCAAAAATATGTGTGCACTCTTCTTTTCAATGAAAAAACATTGGTCTCATAATTTTCTTTATATTATAATACAATTTCAACTTCAGAGTAGTTAAGAATCTCTCTGAACTTCTATTACAATACCTTGATATCTAATAAATAATTATAAGTACGTTTTACCATATTAACTGAGGAGAAGACATTTTAAAGTTATTCAGATCTTTTCAGAGGCTTATGCTAAATTATTGTCTAGATGCAATGGGCAAGTTACGTACTGAAAAGTTATCTTCTGGAATTTTAAAAATAGAGTGAATACTGAAGGAAAGTATACCAGTTAAAGTGGCTACAGTACCTATCATGTAGCAATATATTTGCGCATGTTACGTAATTATTTTTGTCTGTAAATCTGAAAAGCTTCATCATTGGAGGTACAGTGATTTATTAAATTTTAATTAGCAGACCTTTAATATACCAAACACTTGAATGATTTGAAGTTGCTAAAAAACATTCAAAACTATCATGTGTCTGAAAATGCAAGTCATGTCTTTGCAACAGGCCTCATAAATACACAGATCTATCTTTCTATCAGGGTTAATACATTCAGATTCTTAGAGTCCATCTTGATTTTGCACTGACTTCTTCTTAGACTTGCTGTACTTCATTAGACAGGGAATATGGCAGTGTGGCTTTGAGGCTAGGGGATGGATTGCCCTACAGAGCCTCACATATAAGGAAGCACAGGTAGTAGACAAGTGCCCTAACTCCTACATAAGATTGTATTATCTTATACCCCATGATCTTTCTATTCTCTTCCCCCATGAGATAACCCAGTGCACATGATTTGATGAGTTTATAAGCAATTGTTTTCTTATTTTGAATTTAGATCATAAGCTTTCCAATAAAACATTAATTTTTATGCATTTGTATAGTATATATCAGCTTTTGCACAAACTCCGCATCTCTAAGTGTACACACACAAAAAGTAATACCAGTAATACCAAGCTTTTTTCGTTGCTTCAGTGCTCCCAGATTTTGTTTGGATAGAATCCAAGAATTAGAAATACAATATCAAGATGAGAACTTCCTCACATATGTATAAAATAATAGACTCTTTATGACAGCTAATAGAGTTAATTCCATATCGCAGAACCAGTAGGATATATCACTTTTGCTGATCTGTCTTTTCAGTGAAATGAAACTTTCCTCATGCAGACCTGTGTAATTGTGTCACAGTCTCCATTAAGTCAGATTCAGAAACAAAAATTCACCTGAAGATGGATCTCTACTTCTGGGAAGAGAGATAATCAAGGATAAATGCATCAACTAATAAAAAAATCACAATTAATTCAGAGAGAAAACAGTGAGAATAAATTACAAATATCAAGCACAGATTTGTTTGGGTTTTTTTTCTTTGGATTTTTTTTTTGGCTTAATGTCTTATGAAATAAAAAATGCTTTGTAACAAATAAGAATATCCAATCATACAGGAGCAAAGCACTAATAGGATAATACTAATTTAATATAGATCTCACAGATTTCAGACTGTTTCCACAATGTAAACCAAGAGCAATTTACCTTCAGTACTAGGTTTATTTTCATTGCCAAAAAGAAATACTCCCAATTTTAATTAACTGCCTTTTTATATCATGTTTGAGTCTCACAAAATAAAATAGAAAAATAAATAAATTTTTCATTAAACATTTTTGAACCAAAATATGATTACAAATTTCTTATGATATGTACATAATCCTTACATATGCAATCCCTTTTAATATTGCCAAAAAACAGTAAACATTCTGTATTCATTATTTCATAGCTATTAGGTATTTTGTTTAAATGTCTAAACAGTATGAATTATGTTGTGGTGATTTCACATGGCTAGCACTTAGCTAACGCTTGGCTAGCAGTAAAACACAGCTGTTCACTCACACCCCCCTGCCCAGGGGATAAGGGAGAGAATTGGAGGCAAGGGTAAGGAGACTCATAGGTTGAGATAAGAACAATTTAATAATAGAAATAAAATGAATGCTAAAATAATAATGACATTAAAATAGTAATGTTAATAATAATAGTAATAAAATATGTAAATGAGTTATACACAGTACAAATGCTTGCCAACAACCAACCAAGACCAGCCCATTCCCAGATAACAATCCCAGAGGCGCGACAATCCCGAACCAAAACCACAATCCCAGAAGAGCGAGAGCTCGAGTGAAAAACAGAAAGCAAAAGAGGAAGAGACCCTCATTAATATACTGAAGTTGATTTATATGATATGTAATGTCCCATTGGCATATCCAAATACCAATTTAGCTTATTAATTTCAATATTCCTCACCTCCCCTAGATCTTGCGCTTGTAGACTAATAAAACACAAAGTCCCTCAATTTCCAACGACAACTGACAACACTGGAAAGTTGTCAACTTTTCTCTCATAACAAATCCGATGCTGAAACCAAAATACAGTGCTATTCTAGCTACTAAAAGAAACCCAGCTCTGTTTCAGCAAAAAACAGGACATGTGTGAAAACAGGCAACACATCAGAGGGCATTCCTCACTAATAAAATAACCTAGTAGTATGTTGTTTGAAAGAGAAGAATGTCTGCAAGAGCATAGCCCAGTTGATTAATCTCTGAAACTGTATACATATCACAGAGCAAGAGTCACTCCATGCAAAAAGCAATAACAGCATTCCTTCCTTTCCTTGTATAAAGCCTTGTCTCTCATGTGGAAGTCATCCATTTCTGTTTCTTGACATAAAACAATATAACTTTTTTTCTGTTCTGGATTGAATTTCTTCTGGTTTGGCATTTTGAATCAGTTTACTAAAGGAAAAAACAGAACAAGTACTAGCACCAAAAACAGAGAAGGCACTTGCAGTTGGAGTTGGAACTGCACTGGGAAGGGAAAGTAGGAAGCAGCTCAGACTGATTCAACCTCTGTTGGAATTCTAACTGAGCTAGTTAAAATGATGCAAAATTTAAGAACGAGTTGCTGCATCCAGTGCTCTCAAACTGTGATGGAATTAATTTCACATTTTATATTACTGATTTGGAGGGAAAGGCACTGAGCACTGGGTCAACATCCACTTAAACAGTGTAAGCTTTGAGTTTTCATATACAGCCCTTAAAATGTCTATTAAATCTGTATCATTTAAAGATGTGTGTTTTCTTCATAGAAATAGGCACCAAATCAGAAATAGTGTACAGAATCACACAATCATTGAGGTTGGAAGGGACAGCTGGGGATCATCTAGGCCAATGTCCCTGCTCAAAGCAGGGTCACCAAGAGCAGTTTGCCCAGGGCTACATCCAGCTGAGTCTCTGTTTTCTTAGACGGAGACTCCACAACCTCTCTCAGCAACTTGGTATGGGATTTTATCACCCGCACCATGAAAAGATGTTTCGTTATGTTCATATGGAATTTCCTGTATTTCAGTTTGTGCCTTCTGCCTCTTGTCCCATCACTGGGCACCACTGAAAAGAGTCTGGCTCTGTCTTCTGTACTTCTCCCATCAGATATTTATAAATATTCATAGAATCATAGAATAGATTGGGTTGGAAAAGACCTCCAAGATCATCAAGTCCAACCCCTGATCCAACTCCAATTACTATATCATGGCACTAAGGGCCACGTCCAATCTCTTTTTAAAAACCTCCAGGGATGGTGAATCCACCACCTCTCTGGGCAGGCCGTTCCAGTGCCTGATTACCCTCTCTGTAAAGAATTTCTTCCTAACATCTAACCTAAACCTCCCCTGGCGGAGCTTGAGCCCATGCCCCCTTGTCCTATTGAAAAGATACCCTCTGACTTTTCTCTTTCATTAAGCTAAACAGCCTCAGTTCTCCTAGCTTCTTCTCATATGAGAGATGCTCTTGTCCTTTCATCATCTTCATGGCCCTTCAGAGAATTCTCTCCAGTACGCTGTTGTCTCTCTTTTGCTGGAGAGTCCAGAGCCAGACTCAGCACTCCAGACGTAGCCTCATCAGGGTTGAGTAGAGAGGAAGGATCACATCCCTTGACCTGCTGGCAGGTCAGGCCCAGAGACTGTTGGCCTTCTTTGTCACAAACGCATATTACTGGCTCGTGGACATTTTGGTGACTACCAGCATCAGCAGAGCCTTCTTCACAAAGCTGCTTCACAACCTGTCAGCATCCAGGGGTATATTATTCCTCCCCAAGTCATGGACTTTGCACTTCCCTTTGTTGAACTGCATGAAGTTCCTGTTGGCCCTTTTCTCCAGGCTGTCCAGCTCCCTCTGAATGACAGCACAACCCTTTGGTGCATCAGTTACTACTCCTGGTTTTGTATCATAAGCAAACCTGTTGAGAGTTCACTCTGTCCCATCATCCAGATAATTAATGATGATATTAAACACATACAGTGTAAGACTTGATATCAGGCCCTGGGGTACCTGATATCCTGCTTTGAACTGTCCTCCAGCTGGATGAGCTGCTACTAATCACAACCTTTTAAGCCTAGTTGTTCAGGTAGATTTCACTTCCTTTCCACCTCCTAGTTCATGCTTAATCAGCTTGTGTATCAGAATGCTGTGGGAGACATCATGCCAAGATAAACAATATCCATTGCCCTCCTTTCATCCACCAAGCCAGTCATCTTATTGTAGAAGACTATTCATTGAGCATGATTTGCCTTTTGTAAATCCATTTCAACTACTCCCAGACAACTTCTTTTCCTTCATGTGTTTGGAAATGGTTTCTAGGATTTGTTGCTCCAGAGATCAAACTGAGGTTGACCTGCATGTAGTTCCCCAGACTCTCTTATTACTCATTCATGAAGGTAGGAGTGACCTTTGTTTTCTTCCACTTCTGAGAAAGATCACTCAATTGCCCATAACCTTTCAAAGACAATCAAGAGTGGCCTCAAAAAGACATCAGCCAGGTCCCTCAGGACTCATGGTCATCCCATCCTGCCCTATGCACAGTTTGTTTACATGTTTTCTAACGTGATACTTTTCCACCAAGGGGAAGTCTTCCTCACTCCAAACTTTCCCTTTGGTCTCAGGAGCCTGGGATTGCTAAAGGCTGGTCTGATTAGTAAACACTGAGGCAAATAAGCCATTGAGTACCTCAGCCTTTTCTGTATCCTCTGTTACTCTGTGCCATTTGTCATTCAGCAGCAGGCCCACATTTGCCCTTCTTTTTGCTGTATATGTACTTGTGTGTTCCTTTCTTGTTGTCTTTTATGTTCTGCCCTGGTTTTGCTAGGATAGAGTTAATTTTCTTCTTAGTAGTTAGAATAGCTGTGGTTTAGTTCCAGTGTGAGACTTGTTATGAGGAGAATGTTGATAAAAGTACTAATGTTATTAGTTGCTTCTGGAGCTCAAGGCCACCATGTTTGGCTGATTCACAGCTGCATTAGCACTAAGAAGGAGAAACGTAGTGAACAGTAAAACCCAGAACTGGCATTTGGATGTGCCAATGAAATATTCCATATCATATCACGTCATGTCAGTATCTTAGCTAGGGTTGACTGGAAGATGGGGGTATTCTCTTTGGGATCTCTTGGTCTCACTCTTCTGGGGTTGCGGTTTCCGGACTGTCTCTGTTCCAGGATCGCTGGCTGGCACAGGCTGGGCATCAGTCTGCAGATGGTGAGAAATTTCACTGTGCATCACTTGATTGTATTGCTTTTACTGTTATCATTAACATTTTATTTTAATTAGTAAATAGTTTTTATCTCAACCCATGAGTCTCCTTGCCCTTTTCTTTCTAATTCTTTCCCCTATTCCCTGGACAGGGTTGGGCAGTGAGAGACCATGATGTGTTTGGCTGCAAACTAAAAGGGATCTAAATCCACCACATGTTCCTTGACAGATTTAACTCCAGGTAGGTCTTGGCTTTCCTAATACCATTTCTGCACAATGGGACAGCATCTCTGCATTACCCCCGAGTCATCTGCTTGTGCTTCCACCTCCTGTACACTTCCTTTTTATGTTTGAGTTTAGCTGGAAGATCCTTTTTCAACTGTGCAGACCTCCTGCTCTCTTTGTTTGATTTTCTTCTCTCCCAGATGCTCAAATTCTTGAGCTTGGAGGGCAAGATCCTTGAACATTAATAAGTTGCTTTAGATCTCTCTTCTCTCCAGGACAGTCTCCCATGAGGTTCTTTCAAGCAAATCACTGAAGAGACTAAAGGCTGCTCTTCTGAAGTCCATGGCTGTAATCCTGACTTTAGTCCTGCTCCTAATATGAACAGTCCTGAACTCCTGTAACGGTCACTGCAGCCAAGGCTACCCTGACCTTCACAAGCTGAACAGTCCTTCCTTGTTTGTAAGTATGAGACCCAGAAAAATCTCTCTCCTTGTTGGCGCCTCAGTCACCTGTGTTAGGAAGTTCCCATAAGTACACTCCTAAGATCTTTTGAAATGCTCATGCCCTGGTGTGTTGTCTCTCTGGCTGACAACAGAACTGATTGATAGGCACTTTTGGCTAAAATGAGAATTTTAACATTGACAGGTGATATGGTTTTGGTTCTCTGGCAGTACCTTTCAGTGGATGAAAAGAAGGGTAGATACTTTGGCTAGATGATTCCCATAAAATCTTGATGTTGAATACATGTAAGAATGGTGGAACAAGACTGTCATGTTACAGAGTGTATCATGCATGCCTGTAACTTTTTTTACAGGCTGATATAAAGTATATATGATTTTTTTATTTTTTTTTAAATTTAGTTTTCTGCCAGAAGTGCTGAAAACAGTAATAAATATTTTACTGCATGACTCATGCTGCCTGAACAAAATTTTAATGAATTATATTTTAATGCTGCAATCCAAGCATTAAACTGTCAAAATTATGATTAATAGAGTTGCATTCTAACAAAGAAGTAAAGCTCTATAAAAGATAATTTTGTTCATCATTACTATGACAGTGGTATGATAAAAGTACTGCATGATCAAATGTTTTGTAATAATAGAAATATACAGAAAATACATTTTATGGAAATAGAGATGAATCACATACTTTCAAAAATCCATAGTTATAACAGTGATGACCTTCTTAATACTGCCACGGCAATAAAAAGGAGGAACAAATATCTTCACTAAGGTAATACAAAGACTACTTGCTAAACAAAATACCAAATTTTAGGATCTAACTGAAATATGAAGTAGTTATTCCAAGAAAATAAAAATATTTAACATATTTAAAACTTTTATTTGTTGTTTCAGCATGAAAACAAAAAAAAAATTTAGCTTCAGGTTGACCTGATTGTTTCCACAATTGTTTCATTCAGCCAATGAACCAAAAAATCAATTAGTTGCATCGTCTTGCTTTCATGGTTCTTTTCTTACTTGACTGGTCTCAGGGAGAGTAAACAGCATAATGGACCCAAGAGTAACCTGCTATCAAACCCAAATAAAAGTTCTCAAACTAAATACATTAACACATTGAGAGAATGCTTACTTCAGACTGTTACCTTTCTGAAGGTAGTTATTTATGTATATGTGATAGAATAACATGGATCATCTGTAATTTATTTTTCTTTTCATCTCTACTAGACACTTCAAAAGGTCAAATACAAATCAAATTATATTCCATCCCCAGTTTAGAGAAATAACATGGATTGTATTTCCAGAACTTTAACCAAGTATTCACACAATTTATTTGTTGTACTGAAGAAGAATGGAGGAATAGAGGTGAGATTTGAAGTATTTTAACATTTGGATCTAAAAGATTTTGCTCAGGTTGGAAATGTGGCTTCAAATTTGTGCAAGATATACTTGAGGATTAATTAACTGTCACACAAGTAGAAGTGCATCTCATGCATCTTGGCTTACTCTTTAGTTTGTGCTTTGGTATCAATCATCTTGCTGTGAGGGACTTTGGGGCAGAGTACACACACAGACACACACACAAAGGCACTCTCTTTAAATTCTAATTCACTCAATGCATAAATCTCTTAACCTTAGTTTACTTAATAATAAAAGATAACACTTCTCATTTTACTAATGAGTCTACAGTAATAAAATGTAGTGAACGGCATTTTTTTTTTCTCTACAGAGAGCGAGGGAGAATTTCTTCCTAATATCTAATCTAAACCTACCCTCTTCCAGCTTGAAGCCATTACCCCTTGTTCTATTACTAAGTGCTCTTATAAAAAGTCCCTCCCCAGCTTTCTTGTAGACTCCCTTCAGGAACTGGAAGGCAGCTTTAAGGTCTCCCTGAAGCCTTCAAAGTAGAAGTATTGCTTTTACAATCATTAGTAAAGTTAAGGAGAAAAAAAAAATGTTGTTAAATTTGTGGTAAAAAAGTCCATTTCAAATACCTATTTCCACTTTGTCAGAAAAACTAAGATCTGAACTAGAATTAATAAACTAGAGCTTACCAACCATGGAGGAGATACTGTTATGTTGTTATTATTAGTAAGCACATGAAAAAATTGTAGAATAAATTTTATATTTGTCCTGGTTTTTAGCTGGAACACAGCTGGGTTTCTTTTCAGTAGCTAGAATAGTGCTACATTTTGCTTTCAGCCTGGGCTGTGTTATGAGAGAAACTCTGACAACATACCAGTGTTTTCATTTTTGTCACTGAAAGTGAAGGACTTTGTGTTTTGTTAGGCTACAAGTGTAAGAGTTAAGTGGGTAAGGAATATTTAAATTAATAAGCTAAATTGGCATTTGGATATGCCAATGGGATATTCCATATCATATCATATCATATCATATCATATCATATCATATCATATCATGTCATGTCATGTCCAGTATATTAGTGAGGGTCTCTTCCTCTTTTGCTCCCTCTGCCTTTTGCTCGGGCTCTTGCTCTTCTGGGATTGCAGTTTCAGTTTGGGATTTTAAAGTTTTATTTCTATTTTATTTCTATTATTAAATTTTTCTTATCTCTAACCTATGAGTCTCCTTACCCTTGTCCCAATCCTCTCCCCTATCCCTTGGGGGTGAGGGAGAAGTAGGTGAATGGATGTGTCAGCTGCTGGCCAAGGGCTGGCCCAGTAAAATTATCACAAATTTTAAAGAACCGTAAAGAAGAGCACAAAGACTTTGTGCCATGCTAAGTTTAACAGCAAACTGTATAGCCATTTTTCTCAAGAACAAGAAAGGAGTAACTGTTTTGGCCTTAGCAGAACATAGTAATTAAATAATAATTTAAGATAATTTATACTTCTTCCTAGAGCACACTGCTAAATCAAACCAGCAGATTTTTCTCCATATTAATGAACAGAGAGTTCACACTCACTGTAAAAGATATTGAACATGAAATACATGTAAACAGCTACTCCAGTAGTGAAGCAGGTCAAAGATAGAACCAACTATTTATGTCTAGCTAAACTTTTCAAACACAGTGTGTACTTATCATTAGCATATCACTTTCTGATATCTCAGGGTCCTGACTCCATTTCTATGCAATTGACCTCTCCATAAGAGCTATCTGAAGAAAGTCATACAGTAAGATTTTTCATGAGTATTTAGCTATAATTTGAACCATCAAAGGCATTTGACAATATCACAGCAACACATATATCAACCACTGTAATCATAGCTGAGAGAGACCAGTAAAGAGGCATCTTTTCTGGTTTGCTCTAAAAAACAAACAAAAAAACCACAACAACAACCCCACCAAACCTAAACTTACATTTACGAACACACCTCTCATTTTCTGACAAAGATATAAGCATTTGAAATCACTCATATATATACACACATATATATGCATGCATAAAAACTGACACATAAATATATAGATGGATGGTTGCACTTAAAGAGTTGTGGTCAACAGCTCGATGTCCAGGTGGAGACTGGTGACAAATGGTGTCCCTCAGGGGTCGGTACTGGGGCCAGTGTTGTTCAAAATCTTTGTTGGTGACATGGACAATGGGATTGAGTGCACCCTCAGCAAGTTTGCTGACGACACCAAGCTGAGTGGTGCGATTGACACGCTGGAGGGACGGGATGCCATCCAGAGGGACCTTGACAGGATTGAGAGGTGGGCCTGTGCTAACCTCATGAAGTTCAACAAGGCCAAATGCAAGGTCCTGCACCTGGGTTGGGGCAACCCCAGGCACAAATACAGGCTGGGCGATGAGTGGCTTGAGACCACCTCCGAAGAGAAGGACTTGGAAGTGGTGGTGGACAAAAAGCTCAACATGAGCCAGCAATGTGTGCTTGCAGCCCAGAATGCCAGTTATATTCTGGGTTACATCCAGAGAAGTGTGGCCAGCAGGTTCAGGGAGGTGATTCTCCCCCTCTACTCCGCTCTCGTAAGGCCCCACCTGGAGTACTGTGTCCAGTTCTGGAGCCCCCACCACGAGAAAGACATGGACCAGTTAGAACAAGTCCAGAGGAAGGCCACGAGGATGATCAGAAAGCTTGAGCATCTCTCCTATGAGGACAGGCTGAGAGGGTTGGGGCTGCTCAGCCTGGAGAAAAGGCGGCATCAGGAAGATCTTATAGCGGCCTTTCAGTACCTGAAGGTGGCCTACAAGAAGCTGGAGAGAAACTTTTTACAAGGGCAGGTAGTGATAGAATAAGGGGTAATGGCTTTAAACTGGAAGAGGGTAGGTTTAGATTAGATATTAGGAAGAAATTATTTTATGTGAGGGTGGTCAGACACTTGAACAAGTTGCCTAGAGACGTTGTGGACGCCCCCTCCCTGGAAGTGTTTAAGGCCAGGTTGCTGTTTGTTGTCCTTCCTTCCTACGTTATTTTTCTATTTGCATGGTCCTGAACCATTCTTTGAAGTGACTCTGGCACTCATCAGGGCTCTTATTGGTCTGATGCAACCCACCAGGCTTTGAAAAAAAAAAAAATAACCTTTTTCAGGTTACTTTCTGATAATGTTAGCAAACTCAGTCAGTGCAGGGTCAGAAGCTCCCCAGAACAAGGATCACAAGACAAGGACCAGAAGAGAAGACAGAGCAGGGAGTAAAACTTTGATATCCATAATCTATCATATTGACAAGGGGGATATAATTTCATCCTGAATCTCTTCTTCAAAGTTGTTTCACTCTCTGCAAAACAATTAAATCTCCATCCAAAGAAAGAGAATTATTATTGCTAGTGCTTATAGTACTTGCTTGATAATTATTCCTTATGGAATACATATTTCCTTTTAAATTAATAAGTAATTTTATTTTTGTATGACTTTTCATATTTACCATTCATTGGCTCTATTAATTCTCAAACTAGCATGTCTTCTGACTGATGCAAAATGTCCACCTGAGTTTGTGTCCAATACCCTCCTACATAGTTCCTTAACTTCCTCAATAGATGTCTCCCTTTTCCTGGTCCTCACTTCCTACCTCCTTTCTAATTTTTCCTTTCTCCTATCTTCATACTCATTCTCCCTTCCCAAACACAGTCAAAGTGCCCACATACCTCCCCTTTTTATACACACCTTGTCCATTCTTCTAACGTCTAATTGTCTAAATCCTGGATCCTGCACCACTGATGGGTCAATGCCTCAACAGTAACTGCATCGCTGCTACCAAGTACAACCCTGTTAAGTAGAATGTTCACGGCTAAGCACAATCTACTTTTTCAAAGCTTTTACATAGCTTTTTCATAGATTTTTTTCACAACAGTATATTTGACTGCTGTTCTTGACTGCCTAAGTTACAACAGACTGAAGGAGGAAAAAACTGATCGTTTTCCAGACCACTGCAGCCACTTTAATATGAACATATTATAACATATCCTGTTGTCTCAAGCTTTCTCTCAACATCCACAGCGCGCTAATAGCAAGGGCTTTCAACAATATCTCTACAGCGAAAGTTATCCCTAAACATAGACTGCTCCTAGATTAGCAGCTATAACTACTAAAATCACAAACCTCTTGGAAAACTCAAATGCATACTATGTCTGCTAAAAGATAACTTACAGTGACTCACAATCTGTAAAAAACTGATGATCTAAGATAATGAGGGAATTATAAAATGCTAATGCAACAGTGTTACCATAACTGCTCAATTATAGAGGATGTAATAGATATAAATAGCAATGAATACTGTTTGTTTAAAAAAAAAAAAAACAAAAAAAAACCCCACAGAATCACACAGAATCACAGAATCACAGAATGTTGGGGATTGGAAGGGACCTCGAAAGATCACCTAGTCCAATCCCCCTGCCAAAGCAGGAACCTAAACGAGATCACAGAGGAAGGTGTCCAGGCGGGTCTTGAATGTCTCCAGAGAAGGAGACTCCACAACCTCCCTGGGCAGCCTGTTCCAGTGCTCTGTAACCCTCACTGTAAAGTAGTTTTTTCTCAAGTTTAAGCGGAACCTCCTGTGTTCCAGCTCACACCCATTGCTCCTTGTCCTATCATTGGGCATCACTGAGAAGAGCCTGGCTCCATCCTCATGACATTTGCCCTTAACATAGTTGTAAACATTAATTAGGTCTCCCCTCAGTCTCCTACGGAGACTGAGGAGCATTGCAAAGGATATGTGTGAATAAACATAAGGATTTCATACTTTTTTTTTTTTTTTTAATCTACGGCTCCCAATGTAGCCTTCATTTATTTGCTTATTACATGTACTTTACCACTTTCCAGACTCTTTCCAGACTCTCTTTAATTAAAACATAAGCATCCTCATAGCCAAATTTCTTCAGGGGGTTAAATCAATTTTTACACACACAAAAAAGAAGTGGTTTCACTGCCTATACAAACAATTTATGAAAGAAAGCTTATTTTAGAAGCAGGGCTCATGAAGTTCTAGAGGAAAAAAAAAAAAAAATTATGAAAAATAGATTCATCCTGAATAGGATATACAGTCAACTTTCCCACCTCTGTGCTACTTGTAGATATACAAAACTCAATACAGTGAGTATATTTCCTGAAGTCTTAAAGGACCTCTGACAACAAAAAAACCTCTCTTTCACGAAACACATGGGCTCAGATTATCAGATTTAAATATTCATTAATTTTATACACTCTGGACTTCTAAATCCTAAATTAAAAATTTGACACTTTGGAGGAAAATAAAAAAGTCTAGACAGTCCAATATGCAATAGTCTGATTATGAAGTAACTCAAGCAACCTATGCTACATGAGTAATCCATAGAGTTTACTCCTCAGTAAAGCCTGCAAAAATTCTTTCTCACAACAGTGAAATTGTAAAAGAGAAATGCTTTCCCCTAGAAGTCCTCTCTCCTGCAATAAGGGGGTTAAAGTATAAGCCTTTAATGATTATTATTGTCTTTTTATTCAAAAGGAAAACACTTATCACTCTGAGTTAATATTATTACTTCAGCAGAGGAGGATAAAGTTCTGTGCAGTAATGAGTGTATTTGGAGTGAGGTTGCCTGACAGCACTATGAGAGGCTTCTAACATATTTACCTTCAGAGAAATATACGAAGTCATTTATGGCCTCTGTTTCATGTATTAAAGGGAAATATAACATTGATGGAAAGAATAAATCTATGTGCAGAGAAAAAGGAAGGGAAGGAAATAGGCTACAATGAATGTACAACAATTCCGAAGTGGGTAATGCAGGTAACTTACAGTGTATGACTTATCAGCATTATGCTGCTGTATGCCCATCTCTGCAACTCATCATTCTTTCCCAGTGTTCATGGCCCTAGTGTCTGACATATCATGACATTATTTGTCAAGGATTTGTCTGAGGATTGAGAAAAGGGTGCAGCATTGTTTTGTAAACTGTATACAGCAAGATGATTTTTCTATTCTTTCTTTGCACAGCATCTAACATACAGGGCCTCTTGCTCAGGAGTGTAGTTCATAGATGCTATGGCTATATAATAATAAATAAAAGAGGAATTGTTACTTTTGTGATTTTGATCCTCTATAATTTTTTTTCACTGAAGTAGGGAAGAAGAGATCTAAGCCATAGAGCCAAAGTTCCCATAAACCCCTTAGCTGAAAGTAAATTTGCAAACAAACTGTGTTAAAGTGTTTGGGGTTTATGAAAGCTTGGTTTGGTGAGTTTCAAGAAAAGGTACTTCTCAGCTTCCTTGAAGGAGAATCCACAATATCGGGAGGCATAATCCTCATACAAGAAAACAATTGCTTATCTCTTTAAAGAAGCACAATTCCTGATGCAATTCAGTTAATTCCTTCAAAATTTTAAGCCTTAATCCAAAATTCAAAACCCTTTTATAAAAAGACATTTGGAATAGGTGTGAGAATATTAAGAAATTTGTTATAAAAATAAGGTATTGGGTTTTATCTCGTCACCTGCTTTTATACAAACTCTCAAAACCACCAAAGTCTATTTTGGTAGATCAACCTTAAAAATAATTATAATTAAGTGTTTATAGGTTATTAAAACTTTAAAAATCCAAAATTATTACTTCATTGACACTTACTGATTCAGTATTTCATAACTTGCATCACACAAAAACTATAAAGAACACTATGGATATCTTTTTTTTCTTCCTGATTATTATAATGTAGATATTTTATAACATTTTATTTTGTAAATCATTTTCACATTACAGATCAAGCAGTAAGTCAACAGCATAGCTGATGAAGAAATTTTGGTGTTCCAAATTGCTGTTCAGGACACAGTCAGCAGATAAAGTTCTTGGATCCAAAAAAGGATCTATATTAAGAAAAATATGTTGATTTGTGAGTATAGATCAAATAAAATAACATAAATGCTGTACACAAAACTGAAACATTCTCTAGGCAGAGTACCTCAGAAAGGAGCAGATGTGAAGCAAAGATTCCTGTCTGTAAAGTTTTTCTATAGCAGAAAAGAGGGAAACCCTGGACTCCTGTCTGTAAAATTTTCCCATAGCAGGAGAGAGGGAAGCTTGAATCAGATTCTCTGATTCTCTTGGTTGGAACAAGGTGTGCACAACACACGAGGTCTGCGGGCAAACAGAGATTTTTATTTCATAACTAGGCTTGTCAATAAGTAGTTAGGTAGCAGAAATGCTTAATATTTGCCACGTGTATGAGATGTAGGCCTTTCATTACTTACTGGAAGAAAGTAAAAGAGTGAGAGAGAAAGAGAGTATGTCAAAGATCACTGGTCCAGGTTCCAGTATTGGTCTATCCAAAAGCAGAGTTCCCTGGTCTGTAGGAGCGCTCATCCAGAAGGTGGTGTTGTTCTTCTTCTTTTTTCTCCCACTTTCTGGCACTTACCTTCCCCTTTTATGTCCACAGTTCTTGCGACTGTTTGAGACATCTCTTGGAAAGGCTCAGAGGATCTCCACCCTCTGTTCCCTTATCAAGTTTTGTGTCCTGCCATTATCTGCATCCTTGAGCAAACAGTCCTCTGTTCCAGGGGTTTACGAGTTAGTCATGGTGTCAGAACTATTTTTTCATAGTGGTTGGCAACTAAAGGAAACATCACTATCAACAGACTAGAATATTGGAAATGAAGGAAAGAGGAAAAGGGTTTTTGTTTGGGTTTTTTTTTTATGCTGCTGTATATTTTATAACCATATTTAAAGAATAACAGAGAGAAGTTTTATCAAATGTAATATATTTGCTTCTATAAAATTCAGTCAGAAAAATTGCTAAGAATAATACCAAATACAGAATGAAAGTTTTAGATTATCATGTTACTCCTTTTCTCTTCCTGAGTGATATGGCACTGACAATGAAAGCACTTTCAGAACAGTGTTAGTACCTTAAGTAGTTTAAACATCAAGTAGTTTTCAAACAAGCTCCTGACTAAATAAGTCAAGTATATATGTTAACTGTCTAAAATAATCTCCATGTTACTGAATAATCTCCATGAAATGCTGAAGGTTTGTGAGAAGAGAACGAAATTAATGTGCTGGCTTCAGAAATGTGCATCGTAAAAAAGTATGAAATATATTAAATAGTTTGGGTTCACTATAGAGTAAGAAAACGTCATCATTATTAGTCACAAGAAAGAGCCAGGAAGTTTACGCCAGAATTATTTTTTGTTACAATAATTTTAGATAATGCTCTTCTGGGAAACCATCCAGAGGGTGTGTATTAAATTGAAGAGTCTGCCAAGTCACTAAAAAGAGATAAAAACTTCAGTATTTAGTGCAAACCCCGCTTCCCCCACCCCCCTCCCGAATCTAGAAACAGTGTACAGCTGCAGGGAAGACAAAAGGTTGGGATGAAAGTAGTAAAATGTAAAATGAGAAGAAACATTATCACTATACAAAATTGGAAATAACCTCCTCCAATTATTTCTGTAAACAGTAGGACAGATAAGTTTGGTAAAAGAAAACAAACAAGATGGAGAACTGAATGTATGCATTACCTACCAAAAGCTGCCTCTATAGCACAGTAGTAATTAGGCAACTGAAATCAAAGGTCTGTATCTACTTCATCAGACAGACACTCTGTCAGCAACTTTTATAATGGAAGTCGTATTGAAGTAAGTATATTTCACCAATTTACAGAAAAGCATACCTGTATCATAGGACAAATTATACTGATTAAAACATAAAATTCAAAATAGCTAATAATTTACTGCTATAACAGTCACTGAAGTTTAAGGAAAGATATACATCTCATATTTGTGAATATTTGTGGCTGTGAACTGACCACATTTTATGAAACCGGGAATTTAAGAAATTCCATCAACAAAAAGTAAAATCACAATGATCTTTCTTTTTAGACTAGTTTTAGTAAAAGTTATATAAATCTAGCTAGGTAGATAAGAATCTTGTTGATATACGTACCTGGTGTCCTCCTTTTGCTGCCTGCTGTGGTTCCTGGTACTTCTCTCTGCTGCTGAGATATGACATACTGCTTTGAAACACTGTAATTTATTATAAACTTAGTTAATGTTTTATTGCACTCTTCTGTAAACACATACATTCTTTAAAAAAAACAGTAATTATAAGTATGTAGATGCCTCCTGTAAGTTTTCCCCAGGGTTATATATGCAGCTTCACAAAAGATTTGGTAGGGAGTCTATGAGGAATTTTATTACCTTTCCCAGTTAGAAGAAATTTGTTTAAGTAAGAGCTGACATTCCAAATAAAGTCTTTGTGGTACCTATCACTCTCACGAGGTATTTTCTGCCCTATCATGCTGGATTATTTACAGAAAATGCCTTTATAAAAAAAAGCATGAAGGACTCCAAAGAGCTGGAGGGCAACCAGATGTTCCATAAGAAAAAAGAGGTCTCGGAGAATAATATCTTGATCAGTGTAACTTTCATAGTACTGGAAAGATACTGGAATATGTTCCTACTGTCTGATGCTTTTCAGTTTTCCAGGAGACCAATTATCCTTTCAAAAAGAATATTCAGTTGATTTACATGGTATGTTGTAAATAAACCCACACTACCTGTTTTAATAATCTCATTATGTTTTAGGGTCATATGGATTCACTGTTTAATTAAAATTTATCTTGAAAAATACTGACATAGGCAATTCAGAGTGAAGGGTTAATATACTTGGAATAAGGATTAGTATACCCAGAAACAACATAGTACTTAAATAGCTTGTGTTGGAGACATGGAACTACTGGAGAGAGTCCAGAAAAGCACCGTGAAGATGATTAAGACACTGAAGCACCTCTCCTATTAGGAAAGGCTGAGAGATCTGGGACAGTTTGGTGTGGAGAAGAAAAGGCTCCAGGGGATATATAAACAGTTGAAAGGAAGATGCATTGAGGATGGAGCCAGGCTCTTTTCATCTGAAACACAGGAGGTTCTGTCTGAACATTGGCAAATATTTTATTTTACTATGATGGCGACCGAGCCCTGGCACAAGTTGCCTAGAGAGGTTGTGTGCTTTCCTTCCTTGTAGCTATTCAAAGTCATCTGGGCATGGTCCTGGGCAACCAACTCTAGGTGATCTTGTATGAGCAGGGAGGTTGGACCAGATGACCTCCAGAGGTGGCTTCCACCCTCAAACATTATCTGATTCTGATATTAGCAACTAAATTTGCATTTCACTTCCTTTAGCATACTTAGCCTTATTTACAACAGTATGTTGTAACTTCTAAAGTTCACCAAAGCATTACCTGATTATATCATTATAATATACACCACTACTCTTGTATATCCTAATTCACATATTTCCCTAATATTTCAGTTCACAGTTTAGTCTGCTGCTAATTTGATCTGAAATTGTATGGATGGATAAGATTATTAGTACATGGTTCTTGAATCATTTCACAGTTTGGGAAACTGAAGTGCAGTCGGATTTGATGGATTTGGTTGTGATCACAGGGGATCAACAGCAGGGACAGAACAAAGGACTAGTTAATTTACTTCCAGATGTGAGCTGTATTTAGACTAAAATGTTGTTTGACAAGTCTGCTCATTCCTTAGATTTCTTTTTACTCTCTCCTTCTACTTTGTCACTTGAAATCCAATGAAAGACCAAAAACTATCGGTAACACTAAGATGAAGAGTGGGTGCATATTTATAAAATATATACTTTCAGGAAGACAACTGATTAATGTAATTCTTAGAATCATCAGAACTAAGCAAAACAGAATCACAGAAGGCTGAGGTTGGAAGAGACCTCAGAGGTCATCTGGTCCAACCTCCCTGCTCAAGGAGGGACACCTAGAGACAGTTGCTCACAGTCGTTTCCAGACAGCTTTTGAATATTTCCGAGGAGGAAGATTTCACAACTTCTCTTGGCAACCTGTTCCCGTGCTCAGTCACCCTCACAGTAAATGAGGCTGAAGGTGTGAACAAGTTTCTTAAACTCTAACCTTCACAGAGTGACTCTTTCATTAATATTTTTAGTATTTCACATTGCTTCAAAGAAATGTTAACATTTTTGCCAGTCAAGAAACTCTCTGTATCATTTTTGTCACATTCACTCAACGCTTCTTTTCTGCTAATAGACAACATAGCCTTTCACTATCTAACCTCCTTCTCAAAAGTTTCTCCTATCCCACACACTGACAATTCCAGGACAAGTTTAATTGGATTTCTAAATCTTAAAGGCACTATTTTCAGGTCTCTAAAACTCTATTGTATTTCTGACAGAGGCAAACATTGCAATTTCAGATGGGAAAGCATCATAATTCATATAAACAAAATATTCAAAGTAATTAATAAAACCAACAAAAATTATATTGCTGTGGATTAATCATTAGTACTGGCTAAAAAGCAGTGTGATTGTCAGAAGAGCAATGCTTACAACTACAAAGGAAAGGACCTGAAAATCTTTTTAAAAGAAACAAACAACCTGGGAACATATCAGAGCAATTAAGTAGCAAAAAGGGAAGGCAGAGACTTGCCAAGTAATTGATGGTCAGTTACAAAACCAAGATTGGCACAGGAATTTGTTTAGGTAGTATTTTGTTGTTACTATTGAGCCCGGATTTCTAGACCATGGAGTGATTTATTTGCACAATATAGGAAAATAATATTTTTTGGACAGAAATATAGCAACCCTGACTGTTGACAAATATTCTGTCAGGCAGCCAAGATCAATCACATTTGCGGCTGTTACAGTCATGAAAGCAACTGATTTCCATTCTATTTAGAATTAAAAACAAAAAAAAAGGAAAAAAAAAGAAAAAAGGTAACAACTAGTAGGTTTTAATATTTTAAATTCTGGCCACTAAATGAATTGAACAGATTTAAATTTCAAAACCTGACCAGTTGTTGTGAAAGACATCATGGTGGTTCTGTTTGTCTTTTTTGTTTGTTTTGGTAAGGAAGAAATATTTCCATTCTTTTGGCTGAATTGCAGTTTAGTAATTAATTACATTCTGTCCACTTAAATTACCTTAGAAATTTCTTCTGGAAAAGTCACTTCTCCCTTCTTCCCTAAAGGTAACATATTGCTGCTTTCTACTGTTCAAATACCAAACTCATTATATCCCAAGGCCATGTCTGAGTAATCAAAATGAGTTCTAAATGAAACTGTTTTACAGAGAGTGCTTAGGGATTTCTCTTGAAGACAATGTTCAAGATATACAGCATGAAATGTTACCATTAGAAAACAGGAAGGTTTTACTTTCAAAAACATCTTCTTAGCTATGTCTAAACTGTCTTCTAAAAAGTGTTTTCTTGTTTATTAAAAGTAGAAAAAAGGCTTTAAGTATGACAAAATATAAAAGAAATTCTGTTTTATAACTTTTCTTCTCTTTTTTATTTGCAATATCTCAGGCTAACAAAGGTGCAGGTGAGCATCAACTTATCCAGTTGCACTGGTTTCTGACAAGTGTTGCTTTTTAGGTTTTGTCATTTATCAGAAAGAAATCTCTGGTTGTCACTAATCTGAGGATCAAAAGGTTGGTGAAGGAAATTGAGGTTGGCATCAAAACAAACCTGTGAAATATAATTTTCCTCTCTAAGACTTCCTTTGAAACTTCAAGGATCTCTCTCCTCTACTCAGTTCTGTGTCCCATACTGAGTTGAGCCATCTTCCAGATGTCAAAGGCTAAACATATTCCCAATATTGAAAGACAAATGAAATCCTTCTCATCAATGAGATAAACATGAGACTACAGAATTGGAAAACATAGGTTTTTTTAATGTGGGAATTTTTTTGTTCATTTTCTAAATGGAAAAGAACAATTGTCATCACAAAGGAATAAATTAGTAGGAAGTCATGGGAATGCTTGACTCTCTAAAAAGATACTGGAGTTTAAGCATTATCAGTCCTCAGAATTGCAGTAGTGACAGATCAAATAAATTTCAGAAAATCAGTGAGGCCAGGTACTACAGTTATATTGTGCACAAAATCCTTGGGAATCCAGTATTACAACAGTTTAAAATTCAAGTCTTAAAAACATCTCCTTTGAAAGTGCAAGCTATCTCATGATTCTTTACAATACACTTATGCATAAACCTAGCTTTATCATCTTTTGAAACAAAATACTGTTATTATTAAGATCCTGCTAGAACCTGTATGTCAGAAAAATAATTTTTGTACCAATCAAATCACGTGATCTCTTAGGTGACCGAGAGACTATATGATGCTGTTCCTTCTTTCCAGGCCTCCTCTTCCACATATTCCATTGAGCTATTTCTTTTTTTTTTTTTTTTTTTTTTTTTTTTTTCTGTTCTTGTCTTTAGTGGAACTATTTAAAATAGAAAGGAATATTCCCATAAGTAAGTTTTAAGTGCACAAATCATCTTAGGTGGCAGCTGCCCAAGTCTAAGAGACAAATGTTTGAAACAGAATTTTTACCAAGAAAGATTCCTAGCCCTTTAGAGTTCCATTACTGCACATAATACACTTATCTTGTCACAGATGAGCAAACAAAACCTTTCCTCATCTACACACTAGGCATTCCTTGCCTATCCAGCAAGTTACCAGAGATTACCTGGGTCCTGGAATCAAATTCTTTCTTAGACTGAGGCTTTCCAACTCCTTTTCCCCAGAAAAGTTTCATAACATTTGGCTACAGGCTAGTCTAACTTTACAGGACATGCTCCATTTTTACCATGTAAAACTGTTTAATTGTTTAGAATTCAAAATTAGGCTCATGAGATAAAGGATCATTACCTTCTAGCCCAATGATCCATTTGTCCAGTGTCAAGGATCCAGGATTTTGTTTCCTTGAGCTATTTGCCATTGTGCAATATTAACAAAGCTATGTTCATTTCTGAACTAATATTTCTGTGAGGAAAACATACAATTCCAAAGGCACATATCAGCTGAGATAAGCACAGGCTTTATTCAGAGCTGTGAGTTTCAAGCCAGGGCCAATGAGTCTACATTCAGTATTGCAGCATGAAATACTACAGTGTCTCTGTAGGTCTAAGCTTAGATATCCCTGAAACCGAACAGTAAGCTCAGACTTGTCCCCAGAGTGGATGGAAACAGGATGCTAACAAATAGCTAACAGTAAGCTGGGCTGCATCAAGCAAAGTATAGCCAGTAGGTCAAGGGAGGGGTTCCTTTCCCTCTACTCAGAACTGGTTAGGTCACATTTGGAGTGCTGGGTCCGGTTCTGGGCTCCCCAGTACAAGAGAGACATGGACATACTGGAGAGAGTCCAGCAAAAGACTGTGAAGATGATTAAAAGACTAGAGCATCTGTCCTATAAGAAGAGGCTTAAAAAGCTGATATTGTTCAATTTGGAGTAGGAAAGGTTCAGAAATCCCATTGATGTGTACAAACACGTGAAGGTGTACACAAGACAGAACTTTGCTCTTTTCAATGGTGCGTAGTGTCAGGACAAGAGGTATCAAGAAATAATGAGTAATAATGTATTTGACACTTCAGTTGCAATTTGATTGGACAATGTTATCAGAGGTTGTGGAGTCTCCATCCTTGTAGATACTCAAAATCCATTGAGACACATTTCTCAGCAACTGGCTCTGGGTGACCTTGCTTGAGCAGGAGAGACTTAAACAAATCCTTCCAACCTCAACCATTCGGTGATTCTTTGGAAACTTGCACTTAGTTTAAATAATAGCTAAGAAATTTTCTGCTTTCTTCTTTTGCTTTTTTTCATAGTCTAAGAACTAGATTTATTCAAATGTTGTTTATAAAAATGGACTGTTGATAGAACTCAGAAAATATTCCTAAATGCTGTATGACAGCGTTATCATATACTTTATAGATCTCAAAGAGGTCTGCATCAGCAAGATATTCTGGCAAATCTCCAGTACAACATATGAAGTAATACACTGGAAATCATCTTACTAATTGTTCTGAACCCTTTACTACTAATGACGAAAAATACAAACCAGCCCCCTGTAGTTTCACTGCTTCTCTGTAGAATTCCTGTTGGATAATATCCACATTATTATTTAACAATACTAAAACACTTATGAATGTCCCTTGTAAATTATAGAGAAATAAACTCTTCTCTCTAAGGTATTCCTTTTGCCTCTTTATGTACTCTGCTCTTTCATCCTTCTCTCTTTCTCTCTCTGTTAGTCAGTTTATTGCTTACGTTTTTCACTACAAAATTGTTTCAGGTTATTTCTTTTCCTTCATGTTCTCAAATACATTTCAGAAAGAGAAAGAATTTAACCAGATGTTTGTTCATCTGAAATATGATATTTTATTTTTAGAAAGTGGAATCATAGCTCTTTTTGATAGTCCTAAATGCTTTTTAGACATGAACTTTAGTTGGTTCTTGCACTTGTTGAGCTTAATAATGTACATAAAATAAATGAAAGAGTATCATTATAATTTTCAAGTCACTTAATCTCCTTTTCTATATGACATATTGAAACAGTTCACAATATATATTTTTGTATTATCCACAGGAGTCTTATATTTTCATGTACTGGGTTTGCACAGCAAGGTTTTGGTAGCGGGGGAACTACAGAGGTGGCTTATGTGAGAAGCTCCTTGAAATTTCCTCCATGTCCAATAGAGCCCATGCCAGCCAACTCCAAGAGAGAACCACCACTGGCCAAGGCCAAGCCCATCAGCAACAGAAATAGTGGTTTTGTGATAACCTATTTAAGAAAGGGAAAATGTTGCTGGGCAACAGCAGTTGCAGCTGTAGAGAGGTTTGAGAATATCTGATAACAACAACTCTGCAAACACTGAGGTCACTGAAGAAGGAGGGGGAGGAGGTGCTCCAAGTGCTGGAGCAGAGATTCTCCTGCAGCCCATGGTGAAGACCATGGTGAGGCAGGCTGTCCCTCTGCAGTCCATGGAGGTCCATGGTGGAGTAGATATCCACCTGCAGCCTGTGGAGAACCCCATGATGCAGCAGGTGGATGCCTGAAAGACACTGTGACCCTGTGGGAAGCCCTCACTGGAGCAGGCTCCTGGCAGGACCTGTGGCTCCATGGAGAGAGGAGCCCACACTGGAGTAGGTTTGATGGCAGGACTTGAGACCCTGTGAGGGACACACACTAGAGCAGTCTGTTCCTGAAGGACTGCATCCCATGGCATGGAGCCACGCTGGAGCAGTTCGTGAAGAACTGTAGCCTGTGGGAAGGACTCATGTTGGAGAAGTTCATGGACAATTGTGTCCCATGAGAGGGATCCCATGCTGAAGCAGGGGAAGAGTGTGAGAAGTCCTCCTTCTGAGGAGAAAGGAGAAGCAGAGACAACGTGTGATGAACTGACAGCAGCCCCCATTTCCCATCCCCCTGCTCCACTCAGTGGGAGGAGTTGGAGAAATCTGGAGTGAAGTTGAGCCTGGGAAGAAGGGAGTGATGGGGGGAGGTGTTTTATGGTTTGGGTTTTATTTCTCATTATCATACTCTGCTTTGATTGGTAATAAATTAAACTAATTTTCCCCAAGTCGAGCCTTTTTTGCCTGCGACAGTAATTGCTGAGTGATCTCCTTGTCCTCATCTTGACCCACGAGCCTCTCATTGTATTTTCTCTCCCTGTCTAGCTGAGGAGGGGAGCGACAGAGTGGCTTTGGTGGGCACTTGGCATCCAGCCAGGGTCAACTCACCACACTTAATATTTTGCTGAATGCTTACATATATACTTATTTCAGCTAAAAATATTTTACTGTTCAATTTTTTTACCTCTTTTATACACTTGCAAAACAATCGTATAATAGTTTCTCATCCACTGTTATCAAACTGTGACTAGAGATGTTCTACTCTGCCTTCTCTGCTTATATGACATTCCTCTTGTTCAGCTGGTGTTTCCAACCCTCCTACCTATTTCCCACATTGTTTCCCCAGGGTTCTGCTCAGCTGAATTTTTTATCACACAGACTTTACATGGTCTTTCTGCTTTCTTACCAAGATAGGAGTCAAACAAGCCATTCTTGTGCTGAGCAGGGGATATAACACAAAACAGAGTCCACAAGGGAAGGTCTTGATGGGTGAGATCCTACTGTTGCCTGAACTAATAGAGAAGAAGAATGTGTTCAGACAAGCAGAGAAGATAAAATGAAGCAGATTTGTTCAAGGTTGAAGTAGCACCAAATGGTTTTGGATCAACTGAAACAGAACAGAATTGAAGCTGTTGGGAATGAAGTAAGGTGGTTGAGCAAGGGAACAAAAGCTGATGATATTAAAGGTATTTTTTCCCAAGACAAAATCAAGTAGTATGTCTTTTAAAGTCCCTTCTAAGAGCCACTCTTAACTTAGCATTTAACAAGAAGATTTATGAAAAACTCATTTCTTCATTTACAGTACATAATGCAGAGTAGTTATATTGTTAGGAAGATTAAGTGGAAGCCTGAGTGTTGCACATTTTGCTAAATATTATCACCATCACATTTTACAGAACATTACCACTATCACGTTCAGACTATTTGATGTAACCTCTTCAGTAGAAATAAAGGATGATTGACCTGGTCTGTTTTGAAAGCTCATTAAAATTAGCAGTATCATTAATATGCTATATCCTAAGCAGTACTAAAATAGGAGTAACTAGGTGAAGTTTTCAACAGTGGAAATGTACAGTGATTCTGTTCCCACTTTGTTTCTACAAAGCATGTGAACATTCTGTCCCTTTTATTAGGTGGCTGAATGTCAAACGAAAAGGGGGTTTAGTCACTTCTGTATGGTACTGCACTGCAACACCGGATTTACTAACTCAATACCACATTTGTATATTGGTATAGATTTTCATTTTGAATTGGTTGAGAGTTTGCTCAAATCTACAAAGGCAAAATCCTAATGAGAGCACCCATATAGGATAATAAAAATCTAAACTGGCAGCCTCCCTGTTAAAGTAGCTAAATTATTCATTCACAGGTTGCATTTTTTTTCCTGCATACACAGATCAACTGAAACCATCTAAAATATTTCATAATATTTCATATGACAAGGTAACATAACTTATGTCAAGTAATAATGCTATGAGAAATGTAATCAAAGGAAGTGGCAATACCTAAGAAAACTCAGTAGCAAGAAATACAGAGGTACAGTAAAATTTGGACAAATTACAAGAATCAAATGTAATGTATCTCGGTTGCAGAACCAACAGGGCAATCTTGCTAAGATTACCATATTTGAATTATTTCAGATTTATATTCATATATATAATAAAAGATGGTCTTGACTTTTGAACCATATTCCTGTGATCTGACCTCCTATTAAATCTGAATAGATTCCCTTTGTTGCCTCTGTCTCTAATTCTTACCCTTAAGTTTTCAACTTTCTTGTGGATATTCTTCAGAGACAGCTCTTCACACTATTCATTTCTTAATGTAGAGGGCAATCCCTCTGCCACTGCTTCCTTCTCTTCTCAACAGACTGTAGTCATTGATCGTCACACTCCAGTCACGGGAATTCTCCCACCAAGTTTCAGTAATGGCAACCAGGTCATAGCTTTCTAGCAGCATATGAGCTTCCAACTCATACTCTTTGTTGCCCATGCTGTGTGCATTGTTGTAGAGATGCACTGGTGTAGAGAAATATATATGATGATATTTAAATAAGTAACATTTAAATAGCCTCTAGAACACAAAAAAGACAGATTATTTACCTGACTTTGTTCTCTGAAAAGTGCTGTCTATGTACATAGTCACCCTGTTATACATTTATGCAATTACAGTAGTTGTAGATTTTTCTCTGCTTCAGCTATAAGGATCAGATATTCTCTTTATGGAAGCAGTGGAGCATGCCTTCTTTCTCAGTCCCTCTTAATTGAAAACGTCTAAGAACTCTGCAGAAGAGGAGAAGAGATTGGATTATGAATGTGCATATAAGTGACACACCTTAAAGAAGAATAGTTTCACATAGTCTACATGTATATCACAACTCTGAGTATTACCACACATCCTGCAGAAAACCTCAGAGTCCTTTCTTAAAAAGTCCCAAGCATAGTCTTCCAAAAAAAATGAATATTTCAGTACCACTGAGAGCCTTAGCGGAAACTGTGAGCAAGGCTTCAGGTATTTGGTTTTGCCATATTATTAACAAATAGTCCACAGAGGAGCCACAAACATTACAGACTTATAGTGGAATGCAGCATAGCCCATATAAGATTTTCTGTCTTTGTAAAGAAAGACCCATATAGAATCTCATAAATCTTACAAGAGATCAAGACACATTCAACTATTCAGTGACATAGTCTTGTGTCATCACTGAAAGCCCTTTAGATAAGAATGGCCCAGAGATGCCTCCCTCTCAATCTCTTGTTGCTAAATATAAAGATATAGATGCTCTACGTACTGACAGGAGCTCCTCCAGGAAGACTGTAATGGCCTTCACTTCTATAGTCAGAAATGTGTCATCTCTTGAGTATTACCAGTACCCTTACGTTAAAAAGAAGGGCACACCTTTTCATGTTTTTCCTCTGCATTTGAAGGATGAGTGAGAGTATGGGTGCAAATATGAGTGCCAATTTGGTTAGATGTAACCAAATTTTCCTGAGTTTCCTGAGCCAGAGGTAAGGAAGGACAACAATTATTCTTGTTCTCACTCATAAGAAGGACTAAGGATCTGTCAAAAGCAGATCTTCCCCATTTCTCTCTCAGGCTGTTTTTACGAACCTAAGTTCTTCATATTGGCCCAACATTTGAGCTCGGTAACCTAAAGAAGATGCTTTGTTAGGTTCACTCACAACCCTGTTTGTTAAGAGACGCAAAAGTTGCACAGATTCAATTCTTATTGTTTAACTATTTTTCTTCTTAATGGCAAAAGCATTGTTTATGGCAGTCATCTGATAATGCCAGTTTTCTACCATATACTGTTATGAAAGTGAGTGGAGAGACTGAATTCCCACAAACTTCAATTCATGCAACAGCAGCAGGAGACAGCCTCTGCTCCAAGAACAAAAAACTGGAATGGTACAACAAATTATCCTCAAAAAAGTTAATAAACATTGCTCAAGCTGCCAAACAGTTGAGAAGAGACAATGTAATTTTATGTGGTCTTTTTGCAAAAATGGTGAACAAAGTGAATTTTTACTACGTTCCAGATGAAAAACAATGGATTATTATGTTTATATATCACCAATTCAGTCACAATGTGAGTGGAAATGTCAACACTCTAAAAATAACTTTCAGCTCCAGAACAACATAAAATGTTTCCTCACATGTAAAACTTAGAAGAACAATATTTATATTTTTTCACAACATGATTGCCTTGGATAAAAGAACAACTTTTCTGAGTGTTTTCAAAATGTCTAGTGTGTAGGGATACTATTATAAACAAAATAAAGGTATTTTTGTCTTAGCATGCTAAACAGCAATTGTACAATAATGGATTTGGCATGCCAGTCAACACATCTGAAGAATGTAATAAAGAACTCCACAGTATCCCATAAATGTTCTATGGAATTGTTAATACTAGGAGTGACAACAAATTTTCATGTATCCAAATTTTTCAAGGTTTTCAATAAAGTTCAGTACAATAAATGCAATATTCCTTTTACTATCTCATTATATACAAAATTGTCATCCAATTAAATAATTTAGCTGTAAGAATCAAATCAGATTTTAGTCTTGTCTTTTCAGTAACCTGATTTATTCTGTATTATATTTTGTTATATTTTCTGCTGAGGTAAAGGTTTCATACAAAGATAATTTCAACATATTTGGTGTCAAAATTTTGCAAGTAAATCAGACAAAGTAGACATATTTCCTGAAAATGTTCATTTGAACATTTTAAAAGAGCAACTCACGCAAATATTCGGGCATTGGCTTTGTCTTGTACTGGACAGAATACAGCACTTTGGAACATTCACAGTCATGGATGTAGACACTACTTAAAGGTTTGCATAATTAAAAGCCTTGATTAAGAAATAAAACTTTTAACTACACCGATTCAAGTGTGTTCTCAATCATCAAGACTATGTATCTCTAGCAGCAGTAAAAAAGGTACTTCTACCTCTCCAATTTTTCTCCTGTGGTGCCCACAAATGAATTGGATTTCTAGCTGGCATTTGCATGTACGTTTAGCAATATGGCATGCTTTTCATAGCATGGCTTGTTTTGGAACTTGCAGTAGGAAGCAAGTCTGTGCTACTCATATTTAATTTGGGCTATTTATCTTTTTTTGGAAAAAGATTTTTCCTAATTTTATTAATTTTTACCTATACTGTACCAAAGTAATACAATTAGTGTCAATATTTTTAAATAGTGGAAAATATATCAGAATGAAGCCAATGTGCATAATTTAGAAAATAATATGAACAAAATAGCTTGGCAATATGTTAGCAAATATTTGGATGTTATAGTTTAATATCTCCACCATAAATGTGTCAGCTCAAACTAAAAGTGCATTGTATACTGCTACATTGTAAGGACAATAAAACAGAATCCATCTTCATTTTAATAGTCTAAATGTGCAATTAAACCCTGCTGATGTGGAAAATATAAAGCTGCTTTGTTGCTTCAATATGAGGTTGATTATTACATGGAAACAGACTAGTTTGAGTTTAAATGAGAAATCAAATTGATTAGCACATAATTAGAGATAAACAAAGAGGCTCACAGAAAGATCTAACCTCATGCTAGCATTGTCTGTTCAGTTAAGCAGGGCTCATACTGAGTTTTCCATTTTTAAACATAAATTGGACCTAGAAAGCTGAAAATTGCTCTGTCTCTTGGCTTTCAGTGATATGATTCAACATATTTGGCACTCTGTCATTGCATACTAACATTTAGAACACTGAATACCAGTATGAACTCTGACAAAGTCTGCTGATCTTTACATTTCTGATTCAAGTTAAAGCTTCTTATCTACTATTTAAGAAGAAAAAATTGATGATTTAATGGATAAAACGCTGACCTTTCTCAGTCCACCTTCTAAGCAATGAGCCCAAGTGAAGTGTTGTTTGTGGTTAATCCTACAGAAGCAAGATACTGCATCCTGCACAATCAGCAATCACTATTCAAAGAAGACTTGAGGAATGTTTACACAGTGTCTCTCTAAAACTATTTTAATCATAGAATACCAAATTGGAAGAGACCTCAAGGGTCATTTGGTCCAACCTTTCTTGGTAAAAGCACAGTCCAGACAAGGTGATCCAGCGCCCTGTCCAATCAGATCTTAAAAGTGTCCAGTGTTGGGGAATCCACCACTTCCCTGGGGAGATTGTTCCAATGGCTGCTTGTTATTGTGAAAATTTTCCTCTTGTGTCTAATCAGATCTCCCCAGGAGTGACTTGTACTTATTACCCCTCATCTTTTCCATATGACTCCTTGTAAAAAGGGAGTCTCCATCTTTGTAGACACCCTTGTACTGGAACATGGTGATGAGGTCTCCCCTAAGCCTTCTTTTCTCAAGGCTGAAAAAAACCCAATTCTCTCAGCCTTTCCTCAGACTTTCCCAATCCTTTGATCATCTTTGAGTAGAGTGGAATAATTACATCTTTATCTCTGCTAGTAATGTCCCTGTTGATGCAATCCAGCAACATGTTGGCTTTCTTTGCCACAGCAGCACACACTGTTCATCCATGTTTAGCTTGTCCACCAGGAGCCCCAAGTCCCTTTCCACAGAGCTGCTGCCCACCCAAGAAGATCTCAGCCTGTGCTGACTCCTGGATTATGTTTTACCATATGATCATATTGAACACTGTTTTTAAGTGTAGTCTTAAGTGCGTTGAAAAACAAAACAAAACAAAACAAAAAACAAAACCAAAACCAGGAAGACTTTAGATCTTAATTGGAGACTTTTTTTCTAACTGGTCTTCATTGAAGAAATATAAATCAACTTAAGAAACATCTCCCATTCAAGCAAAGCTAGAAATAGAGAAATGGAATTGAAATTGTTGCAAAGACTGATCTTGCTTGGTGTTCTAATTGCATTCAGTTTTATATTTGTGACTTGCTTTAAAAAACACTTTTAAAAGTGTCTTTGCAGATTTTATTACAGTATATGAACAGTATGAAAAATAATTTAAGTAAAAATATTTTAAAGTATAATTGCTACTGCTTACCTGGGTCTCACTAGAATTTGCAAGCCTATGTTTAGCAATTATAAAGAGACAGATGAATCATTCAATATTTTAGGTTGCTTAGAATTAAGCTAACCCTTCTTATTACACTACTAACTGGGAAGGGGTATTTGTTAAATTGCTCATGTATTTCCCTGAAGGTGCTTCAAAGCTTAGCATGTCACACACTGTTACTAGCCTCATGCATATTGTCTCATCTTTATTTTTCAAGGAAGTACCTGAAGGAAGTAAAACTACAGCTTGATATCTCAAGCAACTAACAATAATACACTGGGTCAATACACAAGATGGAAAGTCGCTTACAGGAATGGCAACTTAAAGAGATATTGAGTATATGTGGACTATTTCCATTATAGACATTTTACTTGCCAAACACCATAATGCTGTGCTTAGTCATAATAAAACACCTTGCTTGGAAATTGAGTTGAAATTAAAATTCTTTCAGAAAGAGAAATGAGGAGTATAAGGAACATTTTTCAAACTTCTTTGCATAAATAAAAAAATAAGATCTCACCCTTGAAAGCTTTTAGAGATAAGAAAATATAGGCCTCAAGACTGATTTAAATGAAAACACAAGATTGCCTTTGCCAGAATGCTTTTTTATTATTATTCAAAATAGATTACACCTAAATCTTTCTTATTTTGCAACAGCTTGTTTTGCATCTCCATATCCTTAGTGCCCCAAGACGCTGCCCGGAGAACTTACAGAGTCTCCAGCCTCAGAGGTTTTCAGCACCCTGAGGTTTCTTGCAGCCTGAGTTATACTGCGCTTTTATAAGGAGGGCAATGGAAAGATAAACATAACACACCTTGTCCCCAGAACTGGAAAGTTATCTATCAGAATGCATGGATTCTATGCACTCTAGCAATGAGAAAAAAACTAATCAAGTATCTGCTGGCTTTTAAAAAATACCTGTCAAATGAACAACAAGAATTGTTACCTGGAGTTTAATGTTTCCTTGGATAATTTCTTTTCAGTATAATGAGGTAGATCTGACATCTCCTTGTTTGATCACTTAGACAACTGTGTTGGTGCTGTCTATCATAACTAGGCAGCTTGACCTTTTAAGTCAACCTAAAAGGCAAAACAAGCCAGATTCACTGCCACATCCTTTGGAAATTACAATAAATTCACTGTGAGATCTCAAAGCTGAGCCTGCATTTGAACAGAGAAATGCTTGCTTTTCACTACTCTGATAGTAGGACAGCTACTAGCATTAAAAAGAAAAACATTCCCTTGTCTTCCAGTTATGTTTCCAGTGGTTCACAGTTGAAGACTTTACAAGGTCTTTATAAATTCATAACAAAAAGTGGGGCAATAAAAGGACTTCACCTATTCAGCAGGCAGTGCAGGCAGGGTTAGCAAATGAATCAATCAGAATATGACCAAATTGTGACAGACATGGTCTTATCTTTCTCCATGACTTTTCTTAAACATTTCTTTCCCTCACTAATGGCATGTTTTTAAAATATGAAAGGATGGGTAGAAGTATTTCTTCATGACCTGAAGGTGTACTCTGAAGATGTAGATGCAAAATTGCTGATTACAGATTTTTTTTTTTTTTTTTTTTGAAACTTGACCTAATGTAAAATGATTTACCTCTAAAACTTAGTATTTGATGGCAGCTCCTGATTTCAGGCGGATTGGAGAGTATCATAAGATAAGAAAATAAGAAAAAAAAATCTCTTCCAAAAAACTGAGGTGAGGCTATTTTTATCGTGTAGAAAATAAAAATGGAAGAAATTTATACCTGCAGCTGGTATTAATACTAAAGGGATGATATCCTTCTGGAAAAAATGGATGAAGGTGACCTTAAAGTTAGACAGAATGACCTTTCTGAATTGTTTTCAACATTTATTACTTGATAGTCCATTTCAGGATTTCATTCCATTTCTTTATAGGTTTTATAAAAAAAAAAAAAAATGCAAGTGGGTCCAAGGCAGCCAGGAAATACAAAACAGTTGCTGTTTTCACCACAACATTCAAATTGACAATCTGAAGAGAAAAAAATAGACTATGTGCAGCAGGAAATAAAATAAGAAAAGATGTCCTTTTGCGAAACTGTTGTTTCTTTCTCAGTCACTACAGAAGTTTCTGAAAAAGGCTGGCAATACAGTGGAAAAAAAGCTGTCTCATCTGAAACACATGAAAATCATCTCCTTTTCATTGGGAGACTAAATAGCCAGGAAAAAACAGTAGACCAATTTATGAGTTTTTGTCCACTGCCCTCAAACGTGGTTTAGATTCTAAGGGATTCTTTTATAATAGAAAGTGCTGTGCAATACAAAAGGATAATCAAGCAGAAGGTCTGTATACAAAGTAGCACAGGACTGCTTTGTATCACAGAGAAAATAATCTAACATAGGTCTTAAAAGCAGTATCACTAAATCAGCATAAGGTCACACTCGTGCTAATAAACCCTGCCAAGCTCAGCCTGGTCACAGACCCCTGACTGCAGAGGTATCAAAGTTGTTGCTAGAGTATTCATTCTATGATATAATGCTCCCGTAACTAAAATGTTATTTGGATTTCTTCTGGATCAAGCCCAGTAATCCAAATATAATTTCCTCTTTATTTCGTTTGTAGGTAAAACTTTGAAACAGAAGTTTCCCATATGCAACTTTAAGACCCAGACACAGAAGAATCTTCAAATTTAAATAAATTTCCTAGGTATCTGGTAGATACGTGTGTGTAAAAATATTCTGTGTTGTAGCTATAGGTGATTTATTGTTGCTAAATGGAAAAATGCTATAAACAACTATTTTGTTAATGTAAGTGCTTGTTTTTCCCTTAGTAATTAACACTTTAGTGGAGTACATGATGAAACATGGGGTTTTTTTCCCCACAGTCTTGATTTTAACCAATACTTATCTTATTAGCTGGCTTTTAGCATATAGATGTTGCATAAAAATATTCTCCCTATAATATGTACTTTAAAAATCCAGATTTTTATTTTGGAAAAATAGTTGATCTCTGTAAGATATGGTATTTGCTAACAAAAGCTTTGAAGCAGAGTATCTACACATTAAATAACAATTTTCATTTAAGTTGCCTGAGATACAGGAGTCACACAGCAATGGTATAGGTCATTACAAGTTGTGTAACTCTTGCTAATTCAAAGCACTGATCTCCCAGTTTTATGTGTATTTCTGCCATGCCTTACAAGGGAGAAATTAAAGCAATCCAAGCAGAGCTCATATTTTAATTGTATTTCAGTGTCATAACAAATATTTAGCCAAAGTTTATTAAAAAATTAAATGCAAGGACTTTAAAATTATTTCTGAGAAGAGATTTGAGGTGGTTTTTTGTTTGTTTGGTTGGGTTTTTTCCTATTTGTATTAAGGTTTGTTTGTTTTACACTTCTGTGAAATTTATATTGTGATAGCTAAGGAATAAATGACAGTTAAGAAACCAGTTTTTATTTCAGTGAAAAGTGATTACCTAGGTGTTATAGGTGATTTTGAGTCCTCTTCCTCCCCATTCCACCTACAGTTTCCTATTTCAACAGACAATGTTTTCAAAGGATGCAGTGCTCAAGAGGCTGCATATTGGTTGAATTATGTCGTGTTTCAAACAGTAATTATTGAAGTGAGAAAAAGCAAAACAAACCAAGTGCTGTCATGTCTCTGCATTTCATCAGCTATTCTGGATTCCCAGAAGAGAAACCAGGCATGCTATCACTTTGTTCTCCAAGTCCAGTTAACCATGACAGAATAATCTAACTGTAGAACGCTTGTCATTGGCATGAAGTACTCAAGATATAACAGCTGAATAAAGAATCAGCACTTCTACACTTCTGACAGCTGATTCATTACTGCAAACACTTTCAGAAAGCATTTCCAGTATCATCATATCCTAAAAGTTTCTGTGCCTGAAATACTTCCCTGACATTCATTATTTCCTTTTCTTTCTGAACTTCCTGTGCAGCCTTTGATATCACTTCCTTGGAAACATATACAGAGAATAAAGAATTGAACTAGTGATAAGTCTCCAGAGAATTCTCCACACCAACTTCACCACATTGTGCTATCTATTCTAGCTTTTAATTTGTTTGAAATAATGTAGTTTCTCAGTATTTATTTACAGGCAGTTATTTATCTAACAGGCAGATATAATTCTTAATCACACAAGAATAAAGGCAAACTGGATGACATAATTTCCACGGATTGCCAAAATACTTTTGACAAAGGAAGCCGATCAGCCTTAACATAAGAACATAGCACATTAGAAGTGTGAAGATGCTTGCATACCTAAATAACTTGCTTAAAGGTAGGAAACAGGTGGTAGGAGTACATTTTGAGTCTCCCCACAGTCAACAAAGAAATGTTACCAGACAGCTCTGCAGAGGTCTGAGCTGGGGCTTGTACCAATACACATAACCATGCGTAATATAGCAAAACAGACGGAGGAGTGAAGCTTGCTGATGAGCCTGTTTCACATTAGAGTAAAGATAAAGGCAGACTTTGAAGACTTGTAGAAGCATCTTGTAAGACTGACTCATGGGTAAAATGTCATATGAAGCTTAAGGCAGAGAAACATAAAGTGACTTATATGGAATAATCACAGTTTCACTTACTATCTTTAGCACTGAAATGATCACTATTCACCAAGAAAACAACCTTGCTGGGAGTCAATTTTCCAGTAATGATATTTAGGAAGAAAAGGGGGTTTTTTATTATTCATTTTATTTCAAGTTGTTTTTTTACCAAGTAGACTCTACTACAAATCTGTACTGTATTCCTTACCATAGTCAGATCTGGAGTTATATTTTCCTGTATAAGGTACAGGATTAAATCTCTTTTTGGAAGGGTTTTAAAAGAATACAGGACATGTCTGAAACAGGGGAGAACAGGTGGGCAACACAGAGATGACTGAAAAGTTTATAAAGATTTTCTTTTCTATTATTGTTTTCAAATCATTTTATGTATCCCAGTACCATGCTACATATAGCATGTCATGTGTAAAATTGTATCCTGTCATTTTTTTTTTTTCATTCTATATTCATTAGAATGTTAAAGGCAGCTTCTACACAGTAAAGACTGAAATTTCCCATTTTATTTTATGTTTACCACACCTTGAGGATCGGGCTTTGTACAAAGACAGGTACAGAAACCTGTAATTTATGACCCTCACTGCAGTTTAGGCAGCTTACAAACAGGTTAGTGTTGTCAGAATTTCAACTATCTGTCCATGCCCTGCAATGGGAAATTAGATATCTGAAGGATTTTGCTAGGAGAAATTTACATGTCCAAGGAATTGAACTACTTTCACACCAGACAAGGATTCTGAAAATGTACATTTTAGATGTTATTGGCTAAATCCTCTTGTAAATCTACACATAATGCTGTACTGCCATAGTGTCATTGGGATTACAAAAAATTACATCAACTCAAACATTAATTTTTGAAATTCCAAATGAACTATACACCTAAGTATGAAAGTAGATCTCACAAAAGTTTTGTAAAATACAACGCTGACAATAATAGGCAGCAGACTATACATGCTATACTAACTAATGGCAGATTTTATTTTATTTTTTTCTATTTTACTACTTAGTCTAGGAGCAAATCCTGGAAAAGATTTTGTCTCACTGAGCAATTATGGCCAGAAATTATTTTGGGTCTGCTGTAAAAATGTCAAGAAATGCAGTAGTTTGTCTCAGAGAGCATGCTGACCTGGATGTTAAGACAAAATGCTGATCTTCTTTTTCCATTATTCATACTTAAACCTGTATTTTAAAGGGCATTAAAATAACTACAACTCTCTATAAAGAAGAAAGCAAAAGTTTAATGTAAATAAACCATGCTAGGTTTTACTAGAAAAAAAAAAAAAAACAAAGTCTGTGACTTTTTATAAGATACATCTTACATTTATATTCTAAAATTCAATTCCCATTGGTTATTGCTATTCACATTTATAAATAAAAATACTTTGCAACACCTTTCTTATTTAAAATGCCTGAAGATTGAAAGCTTAAAAGGTAATATGAGTACCATATCTGACAAGCCACCGAGATATTTAATGCTCAGGAAAAGATACTTAACAGTTATGAAAATGTACGTGTCTTTCTTTTATTTTCAGGAATGAACTGAATTTTTTCTGCAATCATACCTAAAATGCTCTCTCCTAAGAGAAAACAAGAATGTCTCAGCTTTTTCTGAGACACGTGTATACAAAAGTATTATTTTGTACTTATGGTAATCTACGATAACATGCTGAGAATCCCAGGTCACTTCCCTCTCACTTCAAACTGAAATATCTGAGCCCTTTAATGTTAGCATCCTCCAGAGATGAGGTTTCAATTACTTTTTATCAATTTTTACCCATACAGTATATTCAAAATCCTCAGTCAAACATGAACTGGAGCAGGAGCCTTAGGAATGTAGTAATTTTTACTATATTTAAACACATCATTGAAGTGAACTTGAAACAATAATACAGTAGGAAAACCAACCCCATAGTGTCAGAGGTTTTAGACTGACTGAGACTTGACATCATTCTTGCAAGGATATTTTACTTGAGTGTGTCGAATAGGAGTGGCATTGCACGTTTCTGTTTGTTTGGGGTTTTTTATTTCTTAAAGAAAAAAAAAAGAGATTGCAAAGACATGACAGTTTTTAAACGTGCTTAATAAAGGCTGTATAAGGTAGATGCACTGTTGCATGAAAATTTGTCTATATATGGCAAAGTCTGAACTGCAAAACTTCTGTTATTCCGTTAATTTTAAACCTAACTTCTTTCATGCAAGCTATCTATGTAAAGAAAGAGATAGAGAAATCACTGCAGACAGCAGGTGGATGGTCTTAAATAAATACCTTCACATACCCTTAATGCTCTCCCTAGCTTTAAAATGAGGATAGTATAGACTTTCTTTAACAGAGACTTTTTTTTAAAAAAGCCACAAATATTCAATATTAATATTAGAAAAGCTCAATATAGTTATTCAATAAAGCACTACAAGGCAAATAAACCCATTCATAACTGCTGTTCTGGTTTCATAAAATATTCCAACAGTGTTCAGTGATTATTAGTGTGTGAATAATCCAAAAATCATCTCTGGTGCATAGTGTGGTTTTTTAGTATTTTCTTAATCAAATTCTTTATCATTAATAGTAATTAGAAATAAGAAAATAAACTTGTTAATATATGTTAACAGTGTTGTTTCTGAGTTGCATTATGCAAAGTCACTTTTTTGACTTTTAAACAATAGATTTATCTGTCAGTGATGTAAAACAGACTTAGTTCAAAAATGAAATCAAACCCATAACTGTTGAAGTAGTTTTAAGTGTATTTAAAAATATTTAATCCAGTCAGCAATATTTACTGCAGAAGAAACAGAGAAGAAATCAAAATGCCAAAGGTTTATGCAAGTTTAGACAGTTTTATTCTGAGGGACAAGAGGAAGAATGATAACCCACAACCATTTAAAACCAGGTAATATACTAAAAGAAGTTGTTCGGCTCAGGATAACCTATAGTTATAATGTCATAATAACTTATTATTATTATTATTTGCAGTGTATTTTCCATGGAAGACTTACCAGTAAAACACTTGGTATGACTGTTGAAAAAAAAGGGAAAAACCTTGAAAACTTTGGGTTTTGCAGCCCAAATAAAGATATTTTCCCTTGAATGATAATTTTATAAATCTATCTGACCACAGAGTGAAAGAAATCTGCTTATGCAAAACAGTGTATCTGGCTGAAAACATTTTATTTACTTTGTTTGCCACCTTTCTATTAAAGTATTCAATCCAATAGCCAGCCTAGAGGGAGCTGGAAAGATCTGGTTGATTTAATAAAGATAAAAATTAACAGAATGCCAGTGACAATTATCATTTGTATTCTAGTGGTATAAATACACAAGTCCATGTTTCCTTTGTAGTTTTCCATTCATACTATGGGGTAGTTAGAAACCTGCACTGCATTGTATATTCTTACACCTTTATGCTAAGATTCAGGGTGAGATTAGTCACCATATTGATGAAGGATCAGTGGTTGTTGTTCCTGACTATGTGAAACAATACACATCCCAGGTAGTGATGTTGGGCAGTTGACAGCTGTACAACAGCCTCCCATAAATTCGAGATATTATATTCAAAATGGTGTCTGTCCAAATTTGGAAAGCATAATAAAAAGCATAATTGCTTAAATGCTGTCCCTAAGCACACCAATTTTATACACATATGTTTAAATACTGATATTTTACATGTATCCTAGAATTTGCTTTATTTACTTATAAACCTATGGTGGTTTAAAAGAATGTTAGGACAAAAAAAGCAAATAAAAACTTGCTAATTTATTTTATGGGATAATTAAAGCAGAAAATCTTACATGAAGGCAACAGAATAAATACAAGATGAACCCAGGTCTTCTGCACTTTAATCAAAACCATAAAACCAGATGGTCTATCATGTTATCTTTCTTTCTTTCTTATACTCTACTTTTACAATACAGAGCATTCTGGAATGGTAGAGAATAGAGTTGTAGTAAGTCAAAAATCTGTATCTCCTTTACCCTCCTATTTAATGATTCAGAGAAGCCTACTGATTCCAGAATTCTCTGCATTTCATTTATTTTAACCTTTCTGGACCACATAACCATTTTTCTTGATGGTACTGATACATATATTATCTGGTGTTGTCATCAGATATGTACTTCTACAGCTCATAGCAGCCTTTCCATAACTGGAAGTGGCAAATACTTTAAATCTCTATATAACTTTAGCAGAATGAACAGAAATTAATGTAATCAAAGGAACAACCTCCCCACAAAAAAATCATAACCAGAAAATCTCAAATCTCTACAACTAAGTTTCACTGTAACTCAAAATAAAACACTGAACTTCTCTAAAAAGAGAGATGTTCTCTATAAAATAGATTAGAAACACAAGTGTCTGCAAACCAATCTGTCCCCTTGCCCTAGCTTATTTGCAGTTGTTTTACTCAATCATTTCCCTCAGTTCAACAGCTTTAAGGGTTATCTGTTGCTTGATTTCTCAGGACTCTCTCCTCATTTTCTATGAGTCTCAAACCCTCTTAGATGATCTCAACCCCACCTCTAGGACCCTCTTCTGGTTCATGGTAGTAGCAGTTCTCAGCAAAGGATCAACCTCTCATGCCTCTAGGAGACATGAGCATGAAAACAATCATCATCAGTGCTGTTCAGCTCCTTCCTTCTTAAACAACATGTTGCAGGGGAATGAATATCACAATGCATTGGCACATTGCATGTCACAATGGTTGCAAGTTAGTCAGACAGTTATACTCAGAAGCCCAAATAACACATCAGAAAAAGTAAAATTTATAGGATCATTAGGAAATAGAATGGAAAAAGGAGGAAATAAAGTACATGAATGTTCAACTTAAGTTGACAGAGTTCAGACGTTATAAGACTCTTCAAGGGTCAACCATCCATGGTAAATATCGGCCTTAAGAGGAATCATTTAAATTAGATAAATCTATAAGTGATAGAGATGTTCAGTTTTTACAGACTGAGTTGCTCCTTATTAAATCTCCATTTCCCTTCATAGGTGGATAGGTAGTTGGAACTTGTAAAGAATTGGATTCAGTTCAGAAACCAATCTGGTAAAACTGACACCACAGTTTTATCATCAGTTAGTTAAGTGTTTATAATACCTGACTGCTGTCCAGCAGTCTTAAACAAATCAACCCACAGGCCTTTAAAATTAAAGCAAGTAACACTGAAAATCTGTGCTCTCAAACAAATATAAGTGCAGTTTTAAATTTTCTTAGACACATTACTCCATTGCTATGGTTTAAACCCCAGCAGGCAGCTATGCCCCATACAACCATTCACTCACTGCCTCACCACAGGATGGGGGAGGGAACTGGAAGGGTAAAAGACAGAGAACTCATAGGTTGAGATAAAAACCACTTAATAGGTAAAGCAAAATCCACGTGCACAAACAAAGCAAAACAAGTAATGCATTCACTACTTCCCATTGGCAGACAGGTGTTAAGCCTTCTCTAGGAAAGCAGGGCTCCATCACACATAATGGTTACTTATGAAGAAAAACACCAAACTTCCAAATGCCTCCGCTTTTCCTTCCTCTTACCCCAGCTTTTATTGCTGAGCACAACACCATATGGTATGGAATATCCCTTTGGTTAGCCAGGGTCAGCTGTTTCGGCTGTGTATCCCCCCAACTTTTTGCCCACCCTCAGCCTACTCACTGGTGGTGTGGTGTGAAGAGCAAAAAAGGCCTTGATGCTGTGTGAGCACTTCTCAGCAATAACTAAAACATCCCTGTATTATTAACAGTTTTCAGCAGAAGTCCAAAACATAACCCCATACCAGCTACTATGAGGAAAATCAACTCTACTCCAGCCCAAACCAGTACATCCGAGTCCTTAATATGAACTGATCTGTGGGAAATGGAACAGCTGCAGGGACCTAAGATAGCATAAACACATGACTAAGTTTTACACTTTTCAACGGGTGATGCAAATCCCATTGAGGGCAGCACAACTAATTTGTTGAGAGGTGCAATCATTGTTGTCTGATATTTTGCAATATCCAGTATGATGTTGACTTTCATATTTTAATACAACTCCAAATAATTCCAGTATCCAGCTTTGTGGTATTATTAATTTTCTGCTTTATTCTAAAGTGGATGTTAAAAGGAAAGAAAAGCAGCTTGGAAATAGTTGGGTTAGATTCCATCTGTCATTTAATGCTTTTTTGACTAATTCATGTTTGGGTAAGAAAGAAACACATCAGATCTTGACATACCTTATCTTCATTTTAATTACAGACTGTCATCCAACCAAATGACAAGGAAGTCAGGATGTACATGTGGAAAACAGTGTGAAATATGAAATCAGATAATATTTTCCTGGAGGTAGACTGTGTAATATTACACTATCACAAAATAAAACCTCCAAATTTACCTCTACATAATACTAATCCAATCTCTCCTTCCCCCAGGTTTCCTTCATTTGTTCTTGCTAAAAGTTAGATTTCTTTTGAAAGAAAACTGTAGGATACTAAATTAATACTGTGACAGTCGCTAGTATGCAATTCCTTTAAGCAAATACAAATATCATTTGCACTAATACAAATGAGTGTGGTTTTGTACCTAGGAGAATTTAAATGATCAAGATAGATCCAGATGCATTTGAAGCCTTCATAGAAACAGAAGCCCAGTATCTATCCTACAATGACTATTGTATTATGTTGTTATATGTCTCCCAAGAGTTTGACTTAAACCAGATCCAGCCATCACAACCACCACTGGTGGTTATTACTTAAGCAGAAGTTGGGTTGGGGAGAATGCTACTACAATTAGAACAAATCATACTTTACAAATTTCTGTTTAGAAATTTTTAAACCTAGAACATGTAAAGAGTTATATGCAAAGAACTATAATAAATATAGCACAGAAAGCCTAAGACTGGTAACATAACCATGATTAAAAATTACACAGGATCTTCCCAATGTAAGATTATATTTCCAGGTGCTTATACCTTGCCAGACTTCCAGTATTTGAACTGAAGTTCTGCACAGTAGTTATCTACTTTAGTAAACAGTTTTATTTATGTCTTTTTATTTTAACATTTTTCTAAGGTGAGGTAAAAAAAATAGTTTTTGTCCTTAAAAGTCCTTGAATTTTTACTCAAACAATCCTAGCATTGCTGTGGATCAAGGAAACAATGTTAAAACTTTCAAGAAGTTTGGCTTTTCAGTCAGAAGTGTCAGTTTGCCACATCAGTAAAAAAGATCAATTCACACTTAAAAGGTAGGTAGGCCATTCATTATAATCTCTTTCTCATACAAATAAGTTGTCCAAAGTAATTCTGCCTTTGACATACTGGTTTGTTGTAATTTCTGTAAAGAATTTTGCCATCGCTTCTGTGTTATTGTTGAAAGAAAAAAGTAGTTGTGGACATTTTAAAATAACATTTTGTTATTAAGATTTGTAACACCAATATAGATTCACATACAAATCAGAAAAATTGGTTAACTTGTTCTTATAAAACTATTTATTTTAAATTAATTCTCCAAACACTACTTTATTTTCTCCCTTTTGACTTGCAGTAGGCTGCTACTGAAAACTGTATGAATTCCTCCTATCCATCTCCTAGAAAACATCATCCATTTCTTCTCACCCTATTTTTAATAACACAATACTTCATTTAAGCTAAAAGGAAAGTATTTGTTTGTTAGATGGGTACCTTAATTCCAACCTGGAAAAAAATGCAGAATTACATAATTTTTTTCTATAGTTTCAGTCCTATAATAGACTCTGGAAATCTAGGCACCATTTTGTATACTTTTTTGCTATAGACCTACAGAAGTCTTTTGCTCATTTGCCAATGATTACAATTTCTGTTACACCTTTGAGTAGTCTACAAGATACCTTGAACTATATTCTTGGACCAACATTATACTAGATATTAAGGCACAATATAAAAAAAATGAAACAAGAATGACCTTGGCTTGCCCAGCAAATTCATTCACAGATTTATCCCAGCAAGCTTTTTCCTTTTACTATCTTAATACAAATCTATGTTATATTTCTGTCAGTGTCACTGTGTCAGTTGAAGACCTTAGTTACTGTGATTTTTTTACACAACACAACACGTAGGTTGTTCTTATTATCGTATGTCTCCAAAAAGAAACTGCATCTGTCAAATTTCTCTCTAATCTTTGCAATGACATTATGACAATGCACTGCTATCAGAAAATCTTGTCATAAAGCAATAGTCTCTGCTAACTGAATGGTAATTTGTACAGGAATAACCCTGTGTCACAGACCACTTCTGAGTGAGCAGTGAATATACAGTTGCATTTAATGGAAAAAGATGCTGCACTCATAGTATTTTTCACTCCTTACTCTTCCTCTTTCTTCTCTACTCTTCCTCCACATATACACATTTAGATTAAATCAACAGCTTCCAACTAACAAAAACAAGGGTTTCTAGAAATGTTGGTTCAGAGGAGTCCTAACAGCATCCAAGTATAACAAATACAGATTTCATAGAATCATAGAAAAATTTGGTTGGAAAAGACCATTATGATCATATAGTCTAACCATAAACCTAGCACTGTTACGTTCACCACTAAAGCATGTCCCCAAGTACCATATCTACACATTCTCCAGGGATGGTGACTCCATCACTTCCCTGGGAAGCCTGTTCCAATACTTAACAACCCTTTCAGTGAAGAATTTTTTTCCTACTGTTCAACTTAAACCTCCTTTGGCATAACTTAAAGCCATTCCCTCTTGTCCTATCACTTGTTATTTGGGAGAAGAGACCAACATCCACTTCACTACAACCTCCTTTCAGGTAGTTGTAGAGAGCAGTAAGGTCTCCCCTCAGCCTCCTCTTCTCAAGACTAAACAATCCCAGTTCCCTCAGCCGCTCCTCATAAGACTTGTTCTCCAGGCCCTTCACCAGCTTCGTTACCCTTCTTTGGACATGCTCCAGGAACTCAATATTCTTCTTGTAGTGAGGGGCCCAAAACTGAACACTGTACTCAAGTTGTGGCCTCACCAGTGCTGAGTACAGGGACACAGTCACTTCCCTACTCCTGCTGGTCCCACTATTTCTGATACAGGCCAGGATGCTGTTGGCCTTCTTGGGCACCTGAGCACACTGCTGGCTCATGTTCAGCTGCTGTCGACCAACATCCCCAGGTCCTTTTCTGCAGGCAACTCTTCAGCCACACCTCCCCAAGCCTGTAGTGTTGCATGGGGTTGTTGTGACCAAAGTGCAGGACCTAGCACTTGGCCTTGTTAAACCTCATACAATTGGCCTCAGCCCATTGATCCAATCTGTCCAGATCCCTTTGCAGAGCCTTCCTACCCTCAAGCAGATCAACGCTCCCACCCAGCTTGGTGTCATCTGCAAACTTACTGAGGGTGCACTCAATCCCCTCATCCTGATCATTGATAAAGATACTAAACAGAGCTGGCCCCAAAACTGAGCCCTGGGGAACACCACTTGCGAACAGTCGCCAAGTGGATTTCACAGAATATTCTCACAATCACCAAAAATCTCTGTTTTGAGATATTTACTATATGGTATTTAAGTATACAACAGAAATTATATACTGTTATCTTTCAGACTTTTCTAAGTGACTACATATGCATCCATGACAGTACTTATGAAACTAATCTAGCACAGAAATGCAGAGATCAGTCTCTAAAATAAGTTTAGTGACACTGGAGAACACAGAAAAGAGCATCCTCACTGGACTTACATTTCTAAGCATGTTTTCCTTTGGTAGGGGCATCCCACTCACTACTTCCTTTAAATCTCCCATCAGCTGTGTCAAAAGTTATGAGTACGTAATATAATCTCTAGTGGAAGCACAGAAAATCTTATCAAAGGTGGTAATATTGTTTTTTTAATCACCAGTCCAGAAATGTGATTAGTCTGGTTCAAGAGAATTATTTTCCTCTAAAAGTCCACTCTACATAAAATCTGAATGTCGGAGTTCCATTAATGATCCTGATCCTTCAAGCATTTCTTTATTGTTGCTTACTTTATCCACTGTATCAGAAACATGTCAACACAAAACATTAACAAGACACATTTCTGAAACTGAGGATAAACAGATAATAGATTATTCTTCTTACCTTGACACTGCTCAGTGTTCAGGAGTGAAAAGGGAAAGACCCAAGTATAATATTTGTGTTCTTCCCACTCCAAATCCTCTTGAAATGAAATGGAATCAAATTGTAGGTCAAGCTTTTTATAACTAGCATTCATTCCATTCTGTAATTCTCCCAGATAAAAAATATTTCAGCAAAATTTAGGCAAATTTGGTTTTGTTTTAGAAGAAGTAAAATAGAGAAAGTGTAGTCACCCTGGCTGTCTATGAGTGAGGTGTATAAAAAGTTTTGCAATTTGAAAAGAAAGACTCGTAACTGATTCTTTCTAAATATGTGTTTCCATATAGAGATAGCAATTTTAGGAAAGTAAGTGACCATAATAGTTAAAAAAAAGAGGGGATAAAGATGAACAACCACACAAAAATCAACTCTTCCATCTCCACATAAATCAAATTATTCAACATCAAGGTATGAACTCTATATCTCCTCCTGATGAAAGCATACTATGGACAACTGAAAGTACTGTTTCTTGATTCTAAATAGCTTCACTTTGATTTTTTAATATATATAGCACTATGTTACATATTAAAAATCCTGCGATCATTCCTTTCTGCAAAGGGAAGAGCTTGAAACAGACTGTAGCCTCAGATTATAGTAAAATTTATTTCAAAAGTATATTTTTCTTGCTTAATTTCATCCATTGCGTAAATTCTCCAGATGAAAACAAGTTATTGCTGATTCTTAACAAATTTCATAATTCCACTCAGTAAGAAAATGGTTTTAAGTGCTTATTTAAACTAAGCAAATATTTTGACAGCCCATTCTTTTAGCAGACTTAATTCGATCCCTGCTTACATGGTCCATTCATCATTCCAACGCCCTTTATTTCACACCTATGGACTCCAGTTCTGGTCATAAATCTTCATTAAAGATTAATTCAAATCAAGACACAGAAAAAGCTCAGAAGGGTCAATCCACATAGGTGGACATATATATTCACATACTTCCAGCCAGGCAGATTCAACCCAGGTGTCGCCCAGAAGCTGTGCAGCTGCAGTAGCTTTATTCTCTGGCTGATCATACCCTGCCTCTCAGCAGGAGAATAATAGTCTATCTTATAAGTGGAGAATAAATGAAAAAGGCTTGTTTTGCTTAACAAAACAAACTGTGAGAGAGACTATGACTGTTATCTCTAAAAACTCTAGAGGGTAAACATTAGAAAGGAATGAGTTATTTAAGCTGAAGAGTAATGCTGGCACAAGAGCAAGTGAGTAGAAACTCACCATGAACATGTTCAAGCTGCAAAACAGGTGATTTCTGTCCAGCAGAAGATGAAGTTTTTTTATTTGTTTTCCAGCAGTGCTGCCCACTAATAGTTTTTCGAGTTTTATCATGGGAATTCATAAGCTTATGAAAGATCCCATGAATTAGCTACTCAGTATAGTAGTGGTTGGACTGAATGACTCTTTCAGTTCTCTGCTCTCATATTCAGTTGACAGACTGAATATCTCTGCATTAAATAAATATCTCTGCATTATCCCATATGATATATTCTTTTGTGATTAGCATATCTTCCTATTTTCATATTATGGATCTAACTTTTAACATAGACTGGAAGCTGAAAAGATGTTCAAAGTAATATAGTTTAATTGTAACATTCATCCCATTCCTACAAAAATAGCTGTCCAAGTTTTTCAAATCTTAACTTGTTCAGATTACCTATGCAATTAAAAAAATCCTTTACCTATTCTTAACTAAAAATGTACCATTCAGTCAAACTATAACAGTTCACTACAGAAGTATTTATCACTTCCACACAACCAGAACATTATTAGCCATGTGCTGATTGTCCAGGTTCAATTGCAATTGCAATTCTCATGTTGGAAGCAAATGAGAGAAAAATACATCGTCAGCAAACTATTGACTACAAAACCAATGCACTATTTAATAAAATTAATCACTTCCAAAGAAACACTGTCATTTGCACTGAAATACTCCTGAAAATTTTGGCACCAATAACTTTATTCAATGAATACAGAGGTACTTGCCATTATTTGCCGTAATTATTATCTTTTAGATTAAATTGACTAAATGGAAATACCTGCAAAAGATAACTTGAGCCAAGGGAGATGGTTCCCAGAGGGGTTTTTTTACAATCTGAAGAAGAATAAAAGAAGCTTTTTCAAAGAAGTATTCATATCAGGGCTCTAATTTAGTTGTCCTGAAATGCCCTTTGAGCATCTGTCTGACCCATGAAACACTGGAAGATCATTAGGTCTGGATACAATCCTTTAATAATTCCTGAATATCAGATCAAACCACTCTCCGTCTTAATCCAGCTCAGCTCTTTTGGTCAGGTTTTCCTTTCACCTGCTACTAGATCTGTCACTTTCTGACTTTTTATGTAACTCAAGTAGTGTTTTTTAAGAGTCTGCCATAGTTCTTGTTAGTTAGACCAGTCCCAAGACCATGATGTCAATGTGCAGTGTCCTTCCTGTGTGCATCCCCTTGAGGTATGAAACTTCCATTGGGTAGAATACCCTTTGCACAGAACCAGAAATGTGGCAAGAGGACAGCATAGACACCAGCTATCTCTGGTGTCCCAAATGGTGTGATACCTCTTTGGCTCAGGGAATCAGTCTATAAACTGGAAATACGTGTGTTGTATAAGCATTGCTTATAACTCATACAAATAAAAGATGGTCTAGTATTTACTCCAACTCAAAAAGAAGAATAGCAACATCAAATATTTCTTGCTTATACAATTTACTTTTCTTATTTACTGCTTTAAAGTGATTTTAGTTTCTTTAGTTTTCTACAAATGCCTGAATGTTATTTCATCAAATACCAACCAGTTAGGAAAAAAAGATGTTACAATTGGGGTAATAGAAAGCAAGTCACGTTCCTCTGGATCAAAAATTAGTTACGAAGAATTGCCAGGTCTATAAACAACTACTGAAATTTGTAAGTTCAAAAACCCTACATTTACTCTAAACTCAGTCAGACAACCAGGTGGTTCTTTGCTTAGAAGACAATAATTTTTTGATATAATTCTGCAAGTGGACACATTTTTGGAGATAAATTTAAAATTTATTTCTCTAATATCTCTGCTGTTGTTTTGCATTTAACTTTGTAACTACAGGTATTTTTGTAAAATATTTCTGCATTATTTTGTAGCATCTTCCATATCTATTCAAAATTATTTATTGGTTCTCTTTGTAAACATTTTCTTTTTCTTCTTTACCTTGTCGTAAATAATTACATTTTTTTAAAAAAGTCTATTCAAATATTGTAGAATAACTGCTAGCATTTTACTGATACACTGCCATGGTAACTAGAGAGAAAATATCTCTAGCCATGCTTAGAGGTCTGAAAAAAGTTTTTTAATCACAATTTTGCCTCAAACTTGAATTTATTTCCCTTAACTATTTCTTTTTTTTCTCCTTAGTTATGTGTGCTACCAGCATCTACCTGAGAGATATTCAAATGTATGAATCAATTTTTCATTCATAACAGGCATGAACACAGTGTTTTACTGCCTATAAGGAAATAGAAAAGAAAATCAAGATTTTGTGTGTGTGAGTGTGCGTGAAAAGATGTCATTCTTATTTGTGAAACAAAATTATTATTCTTTATAAAAGAGATAACAATTCAATTTTCAGTTCCTGTGATTCTGTTTACACAGCAAACCCTGACAGTTGTGAGGTGCAGTCACAGCAAAAGTCATGTTTGATTTCTATTGTCCAAGGATGGAATACTACCAGTATACCCGGAATAGATATCTCATCTGACATACATACAGGTCTCTATGGAGTACGTTCAAACCACAGTGTTCTTCCCAAATGTGAAAACTGAAGCGGATTTTTCAGTTTCAGTAGAAAACCTCTAGATGGAAAGATAATGTCCTGTTTCTATTTTTCTGTTTCTTCACAAAAATGTGGTGTACTTTCCATAAACTTATATTGAGAAATCAAACAGCTGAACATAACAAAATAATAAGCCAGATTATTATTAATAATATACTTAGACTATAGTATTTTATTTCAAATAGTTACAGTTTGGTAAATATTTATAACCTTAATCTTATAATTAAAAATGTAGAACAATATTAATAAAAATGTCACTAACTAGACCATCCAGAAATCTTTTTTTTTATTATTTTACACTGAAGTTCAGTAGCAAAAATTATTTTTTACATGGGAAATACGTAGAATAAACAAAATTGATTTGACCAACTGCAGCACATGTAGACCTACCTTCTAAATTATGTTGTAAAATATTTTTAGGTTTTTGCTAGTCAAAAGAAAGATAGGATCTACATGTTATAAGTTTACTTTCCTTTGTAATGCTTTCTGAATATGAGTTCTATTTGTCTACATGGGTAAATATTTGGTATATAAAATAGTAATTCAGTGGCTATAAAGGGTTCAAGAACTTCAAATTAATTTTCAAGCTGTACATCAGTTTCTTGCTTCAAAAGTACTTGAAGTATTGAATTTCAAGGGAATTTTGTTCCAAAATATGCTGAACTGTCAAATAAAGCTATGTACCATGATATAATATGGTAAAATTAAATATTACCACTCTAGGCTTATACTAAACTTTAATTGTATTTAAAGTATAAGCATGTAAAATATTGACTGTATTTTAGCCACCACTGAGACTGTTTTTCTCTCTGTTCTTTGGAGCAGTATACCTGAAAACTGTCTTGCTTGGATTAACTTGGAGTAAGAGTATTTAAAAACATAACCTTAACCAGATGGCTGTGAAAATGACTGAAAAACGGTAGAAATATGTGAACTGCAAGTTTCACCAATAGATTTTGTCAATCACAAAGACATTGCCAATTACTCACTTTAACAGCCTATGTCCATTTGGCATTTTTTCCAAACAGATTTTAATTAGAACATTGCTACATTGGAGATGACATATTGAGAACAGGAGGGGAGACAGAGTCCATCCAGTGTTGTTTCCTGTCCTGCCAAAAAGCAGTCAGAAAAATCTCTCCTTTCCTCTTCTGATTTGGAGCAACGCAGCTCCATTTTTGTTCTGCTTCTCACAGTTCTTGTAGTCACAGCTCTTCCTGCAGTGTCAATGTACTTCAGCTATTGACTTTTGGGTGTGAGGAAAAACTTAAATGAAGTCTGGCTTAGACCAGCATGGTAAAGTTTTGGCCAGAAACATGGTTGCTGGTTTTGGCCTTTGTTAGATTACAGTTTCACAAAAATGGAAGTTGGTAAATTGTCAACATTAGGATTTTGATATAAATTGATAGTATTTTAGGAACATTGGTGCAGAATGGTGACTCTGTATTTCTGAAAGGCTAGAGGTTAGTGATGGAAAGAGAAATTAGAAAGTTTAGGTCAATTAATAATGCAATTATAATTTAAATCACAATTATAGAATAATTTGCATATATTAAGTTTATCACCAATTAACTTCTTAACATATTAACTGATATACCTGAGGCATTTTGCAAACATATATATAAAATGTAAAAGATACATTTAAATGGATGGTTGTCTCAAATCTTTCACAAGACTGCTGTTACTGGTCCCCACAATGTCCTACTCCTGCCAGGACATGCTAAGATGGACAAGGTGAACAATGTATTTGAGTTTAGCAGTCCAGCCTCTACACAAAAGCTACATAATTTATGGTTGAGTGGTTTCCTGACTCTGATTAAGGATAACATGAGTTAACTGGGCCCTGTGTTGTCTTCAGAGAGACGAACGATACCATAGGCAGCAATTCTCACTTTTAACACTCGGAATCACTGATTTTCACAACAGTTGATGAATCCTGTTTGGATGTAGCCAAGAGAGTATAATTCTGACATTGCTGCATATTCTGCATCTATAATTGTGTTTCTCTTTAGTATCATCTAAACTCATTCTGTTCTTTTCTCTGTGCAGCTGTTGAAATCTTCAAAATAATGCTGCTGTTAATCCCTACCAGTTTAACCTAAATTTCATTGACTGTTCTGAAATGTGTTCTATTGTTTCCTGGCAAGATGTATGAAAAAAGTCTCCTCAACAGTAGTCAAGCTAGTCATTACGTCACTAAAAACATATATGAAGTCACTAGTGGTAATGACTGGCTGGATTGTCACAACTTGTAGAAGAACTGCCAAAAGCAAGATACTGTTATGAAATCTGAAGGAAAAAAAATAACTACTGAACTTGGCATCTATCCTATACACTTTAAAGGCTTTGGGTGAAAGAGAAAGCACAGTGCATAACTAAACAAGACAGTGGGTATAATCTCATCCACAAATATCTAAACTGATTGTAGGTGAATCGTGTATGACAAAAAGATACATGTTTCTCCAGTTTTGTAAACTGGATTTCGAGTTATATATATTGAGACAAGACAAGACACATTATTTTATCATCTTGTCAAAGGAGAGAAACAAATACATGTCAAGTACGAAACCAATATAAATACTACACTTGAGGCACCAAGATATGGAATTCCGCTTATATAGAGATGTGACATATCAAGATATGAATGAAATATGGAGCTGGAATCTGCTTTTGGTCAGCACTATATTTTAGATAATTAACTTTTATAATATTTTATAAGATGGTGCTTCAAAATTTTAAATATTTGGGGATTTTTTTGAATCAGCAAAAAAAGTTATTTTTTAATACACAAGCAAAAAAAGAGACAATGGGCATTATAGTTGACACATAATACAAAACTGGGCCTCAGGGAATTTTTTATTAACTTTTTTTTTAAATGGCCCACATATTCAGGCAATAAAATTATATTTCAGTCAGGATTATAGATAGAGTGGATTTATTGGCGGTTCTGACTAAGTCTAATTCAATTACAGAGAGGTTGTGGAGTCTCCTTCTCTGGAGACATCCAAAACCCACCTGGATGCAGTCCTGTGTGACCTACTGTAGGTGACCCTGCTCTGGCAGGGGGGTTGGACTAGGTGATCTTTGAGGTCCCTTCCAATCCCTAACATTCTGAATGTGCACATTGAATTTCTGCCCCTGTAAATCTTGTTGTGGGCACAGATGATTACGAGGGAAAATCTCATACAGAAGTGCACAGGTATACATACAACATGGCTACTAACTTCCAGAAAATCTTCCATTTGTCTTAAATGTATAAAGTAACATTGGCACAGAGTGATGATGCCCTATTTGTTTTTTTTAGGGCAAATTAGAGGAGATAAAATGTTTGTTAAGGAAGTGCGATGGCTGCAAGCCGTAAGTAAGCACCAAAAATGAATCCCTTAATATTATGTTGTATGTCACATACACAAGACCATACTTTTAGATTTTTATATTTTAGAGGATTTTTTTTATTCCTAGAAAACAGATAGAATATATAATCTTGTCATTAACACTTCTCATCACTGATTTAGATTAGATTTCTGTTCCAATGTATATATTTGCAGCATCAACATCCACATCGATTGTGTACACAACACAGCACAGATTTCTCCATATGTTTGTGAAAATAGTTATTTCAATATGCAATAATACAAATACTTTTATCTGTCTTTGGATTATGATCTCCTTTAAAAATATCTAGCAGATGTGCATACTATTGCCTAGAATGTGGATTGTGACTTGCTGCAAGATATTCATGCACACAGGCCTCTGCAGAGAACATCCTCAGCTCCCACCATCACCCCCAAACGGATTGCTCAAATAAGAGGCCTAGTAAACGAGGCTTTTGTTGTTGGGAAGGAGTTTGAAAGATTTCAATATTTCTCTGGTATTAGCTACTGAGGAATCAGGAGGATTTGGTTTGTGTCTTAGCCTGTCTATGGTCTATGGAGCCCCAAAATATGAGACATTCCAATTACGGTACCAACAGAAGATTGTTGCAATGTGGTATAGCTGAACTCTTCAAGGACATAAGAAAACCTTTCACTATATTGGGCCATAATCACCCCAACAAATACTACTTTCACTATAGGATTTAAAACTGGCTTTTTCGATTTACAATTAGACCTGCATGATGAATTACCTGAAGGATCTGGTACAATTTGTGTGTACTTGTTATTTTGACAAATGTTGCTCTTCTTTCTTATCCAAGCAGAAAAACAATTGGATATCTGCTCTGCAGAGATAACCAATTATTGCATGCAGATACTCCATAAACACTCTTTATACTATAGAAAAAAAATACTTTTTATTTATATGGCAAAGTTTAGGGGAAAAATTGTGAGCAGAATGTATACAAACATGCTACCTGTCAGTCAAGAGTCTTTCAGTTTTAAGAACAGAATACCTACAGATCACTTTGCTAGTTTAAATATATATATATATATACACATACACATTTCTATATATATAAGCATACATATATATATGCAGTTGCCTGAAGGATTAGAACAAAGGGTTGGTTTTTTGCTCACTTCTTTAAAAAAAACCCACACACATAACTAAATATCGAAAACAGATATTTTGTTCTTTCTTTTTCTGATGATGTGGTAGTAATACAGCATGGAGTGCTGAAGGCACAAATATAATTTGCTGCAATGCTTTCTGTGGAAGGAGTACTGTGACAGGTTGTGCATAGAGATGGTAAGAAAAGAATTTTGTCATGTCATGCACTCTTGTTTAAACTAGCACACATGTCCATGTCAAGTGTATTTGGGCTGCTAAATGCATTTTTTTCTAAACATATACTTTTTCCAAACATGCACTTCCTAACTTAAAAATATTTGTCTTCACTCAAGCAGTTAATCCATACCTAGGTGTATTTATGTATTTATTACACAATTATCTGAGTTTACTACAGCATTAACTTTAATATCATACAAGTTACTGATCAGAAGATCATTTAAAAATTTAATGAAGATGACTGCTGTATGTAAAGGATACTGAACAGCAATTATCCTTTAGAAGAGATGCATGGCTTTACTTTATTATAATGAAAGTCTGCTATAAAACATACCTGTCTGCTGCTTTAATTTTAATTTTTATTGAAAATTGCCCCTTATATTTGCAGGAAAAAAAACAAGCTTTTTCAAGTTTTGATGGAAAGAAGAGAAAAAAAAAATAAGAACTAAATTTAAAAAAACTTACACTCCATCATGTATATATATTCTATTGAAGAAAAAAATTATGGCTAATCGAAAAACACATTATGGATGTAAATTCTCATGTGCAAAAGCTATAGGATACAAAATTTTATATTCAAACACAAACTAGCAAACACAGAATTACAATGACCATTAATCAATCAGTCATGATGATGCATAGACTAGAAAAGAAACTAATGAAGACCATTTTCTTGAGGATCCTCAGGCTGACACTTAGGTCCAGTTAAAGACTTTGTGCTTAGGAAGGAAAAGAGATTTCTTGGCCAGGCAACATACCTGCTGTGGTTTACAATGCCTCAGAGGAAGCTTATGGGGAAAGGTAGCAAGCAGCCATTAAAAAGAACAATGGAGCTAACACCACCTTTGCTACATTCTTACAGGGAAGGTACCTTTACCCCAGTCTATCCCCTGCTCTCCAAACAATACAGCTTTTTTTTACCCTCCATTCAGGTCAGTCATTAAGTCACAGACTGTGGCACCAAATCTGTGAGGATCTGCAGGGCCCCAAAGGACAGTATGTTTCACAAAACTATGCTAGTATATTGGAGGTCATTACGTGCATCTAAAACCAAGAAGATTCATGAGGGCTTTGTACTAAATCCTCTGGTCTTCCTGTTGTCATCTCTCCCCAGTTCTATTATGTTTGAGAAAGCAAAATCAAAGCAAAACTACATAATGTGTTATCAGATTCTTTCAAAATACTGAAAATCTTTATCATCCAGCAATTTGAAGTGTAGTTACATATATTTACTACACTAACTCTATTAAGCGGACCACAGAGACCACTTCTTTGTGGAGAGGTTACAGTTGACTAATTCGAGCACCAGCTGCTAGTTTTCTACAAAACCAAGGTGTTCTTTCACTGTTCTGAGACTTTCAGAGTCCCCTGATCTCACCTATAAACTTGATACTGCTGCTATGCTATAATTTCCCATACATCTGTAAAAACATCAGCAGTATACATGCAATAGGGCAACATGCTTTGAAAAGATTCCCAGATGATCTATCGCTCTAACTTAGTGGCATTCTGACCTCACAAAAGAACATGAAAAAGTAATGTGGAATGGCTGTATCTTCATTTTATAACCTGAGAGTTTGTGTAATAATTTAACAGCGGGTTGTTGGAGCTATTTGCTTGTTTGCAGAAGGACAGACAGTTAATTGTCATATTTTCCTCCTCATCTTGTTCTATCTCAGTTGATTTCTCTCAGATAGTCACTGAAAATTTACAGTAAAGTGATTAGTTCCTCTAGTCTTTGCTCAGTTAATACTCACATCCACTTTGACATGGTCATTTAACAGTCCTTTACTGAAATTCAATATAAGATGAATACATATTTCCAAACATAAATGTTTTAGATGCATTTCTTACAAATTTAACAAAATAATTCTGCTCACTTATTTTTTTTTGTGGAACTACATGTGGAATGAAGTACCATTGTTGGTAGATGCAGGTTCAGTATATTTAAAAGCTTCTACATCACTCTTCATTAAACTGTCATTATGTAGTACCTTATCTCTAGTTCTAAAGCAAAAAAGACAAGCCTATAGGTTAAAAAAAAAAAGAGCATTTATGTGTATCCTCAAAATGCTGTAAATGGTTGAACCACTTCAGAATTGCAGTTGCAGTGAGAAACCTCTGAGATGCTTCCAGATGCTAATGCCCTTCAGTGACTAGACTGACCACTAGTCTAGTGTCCTAGACTGACCAGTTGAAATTTGCATAATTCCTCTCCTATTACTAAAAAATCTCTGACTGTAAAAAAAGGTGTTACCTAAGAAAGACGATGTAGCTAGAGTCAGTCAAACTTACAGCGGCAGCTTGTCAAAAATGTTATGTATATTGCAAGACTGAATTAGAAGATCGCAACTTACTGACATTGCCATCTCAACAGCTACAAGAACACAATTTTGTTCACTTCTTCCTTGTTTTCCTGTGTCCATTACACTTTGTATTAGAACTGCTGCCCTGAGAGCAGTCAATCATAATTTTCCCAGGGCATTGTCATACACACAGCAGCCAAATACACTGATAACAGTACTGAAGTTAATTTTGTTTTAGTTAATTTAGGAATGCTGCCACACTAGATTAGACCATTTATCCATTTAATCTGGCAGCAGTCTGCTAGCAGTGGGTAATATCTGTTGTAAAAGAAGGTTCTCATGCTGCAAAAAAATCAAGTGTGAATGACTATATTTGCATGAGAAAATTCTTTCAATATAAGTACAATGAGTACCCTCTGTCTAAAAGAATAAGATTTTAATATTTTTGGCATAAACTCTGTGGTTCTTCATCAAGGAAAATGAATTTATAATTCGTGTTCAACCTAACAAAGAGCCAAAACAAATTTCATCTTTTGAAAGTATGAAAGTAAAAGCTGTGTTAATAGCAAAAATGTCCTTAGCTATTAATTTAATTTCTGAGGTGAATGAACTGGCATCCACCATGCTTTTAGTATACCATAACTCAGAAAAAGCAGGCATGTGAAATTATGCCAGTTAGATTTGATAAGGTTTGTAAGACAGAATTCCCTGTGATGCATAGAATTTATTCCCCTGAGTAAAGAAACTTTATATTTCACATGCTTGAGGGAAAACATGTTCTTCTAAAATGGCATAAAATGGAAATCTGGTTGCCAGATTTCTTGTTAAAAATAGCCAGAACACTAGCCTCTAAACTGTGTAGTCACTGCTGCTGCTCTAACTGAAGAGAAGCAGTTAGCAACAAAAGATATCTGCCATCAGAATTTCAATTTCCATCTCTATCCTTCCCCATCACCTGCTTCTGGCACTCCTGCTTTTCTTCCCAGCTGACATAGTGAAGGAGCTGGATAATGACGTGAAGAGTCAGACAGAAATATGAGTGACAAGACTGTTTTCCACGTAGTGACTTCAACTGCAGCATCAAAAGAGCCAGAAGTTGGCAGGTTCAGAAAAACTGAAGTATTATATTCACAGAATCACAGAGTTACACAGAATGTTAGGGATTGGAAGGGACCTCGAAAGATCACCTAGTCCAATCCCCCTGACAGAGCAGGAACACCTATTATATTGTATGACTTATTATTAAGAAGGACCCCAGGGTTTGAACATGCAACAGAAAAAATCTCATATTATATGGAATGGCTGAAAATTTTACTGGAAAGACAATTCAGTGAGGATTTTTCAAGGGATGTCTTAGCTGGAGAAAATAAGAAATCCTATAAAGGAATCATAAATTTCATAATCAAGCTTTTTCTTGCAGTTTTGCTGCCCTGTACTAGCTGGACAGGGAAATAAACAATATTGAAAGGAAAAATTGTTTTCAAAATCCTATAATTATATTTATGTTTCTGAGTCACCACTAAAAACAAGTTTAAACTACACAACAAAAATTATAACATTAAAAACATTAACATTTTTATCACCTATTTTCTGGACAAAGTAAACCTGAGGATGTATCCTAAACTGTGTATGAACACCCAAAAACCATTAAATCGCAGTAGTTTTCTTTATACTAATGAGGATATCCCATCTTAGCTAACCTATTTCATGTAATGACAAAAATATCCTTATAAAAATATTGTTAAAATTCTAAAATCACTTTATGAATTTGCAACAACATTAAAATGGCATTAGCAGTGGACTTGACATAATATTTTTGAAGAATATCTTATATGCATTGCACTTCTGTAACAGTCACTGTCAACTTTTTAAAACTAGAAAGTTTGTCAAAAGATATCTATGGCTTTACCTAGGAGGCTCATCTTACTATAATGATCTTAGAGACATACTATGAGCTTCTCTCCGCGCAGTTATCAATATATGCCAAATTGTTCTTTGACTTTCCCCTATTCCTTTCTAGTTATCTTTCTCATTAAAGTACTGCCTCATGTTTCTTATGCATTTAGGGAGTTAATTTTTATTATTTCCAATTATTTTCCCATGAAGTACAGTACTTGAAGTAATGTACATAATCACAACATTCATTTATTTTAAAGGATTTTACTAGTGCAACTGAAATTTTGAACTCAGATGTTGATTATTTGGAAATTCTTTACTAAGATTATATGGCTTTATAAAAAGCTAACAGCGGTGTTTGAATAGTAAAGAATTCCTGTAGTAGTCGGACCAGTTAGTTTTAAGATTAAAAATTTTATTAAAAACTAGGATGTCAGACCCATAGTTTAACAAGCAATATGCTGTCTGTTATTTTCTTCCTTTTCTATCCTACTAATACTTTTCAGTTCTTTTTGCAACACTTTTCTGACAGACAGCTTGCTTCTCGTTTCTATGCTTGCCCAGTCAGAATGACACTTTTTAGTAAACTGGTGATTTAAAGTCCATTATTATTCTGCATTAAACTGCTGCAGAATGCCAGTCAGGCATTACGACTTTTTTCAGTCCAGCTGTGCTGAACTACAAGTAGATATGAAGTAATTGACCTTGTTGTTCACTGAATTGTACAATGCTTTGTTACCTACTGTTTTGTGCCACTCTCTTCACTACTTGTATCTTCACATGTTGTGACCTTTATGGTGGATATTACTTTCCAACATAGACAAAAAATGCCTTTACAAAAGTAAAACATTAACCATGATCAGCACAACATTTTGGCAACAGAGAGGCCAAGCAAACCTGCAGTATGAAGATTAGAGATTCTAGATGAGATTTTTCTGACAGAAGCAAAGAAAAACAGAATTGCTTTCATCAAAATAAACACTTGAAAATCTCCAGTGGAGAAGTTAATCCTTCCTATTCTCTCAGAAAGGCATGATATTTTCTTCTGTAATTGGGAAAACTAGGCATATTGAATGTACTACTCAGAACATTTTTTTTGTTAAAGAAAAAACAAAAAATGTTGTAGAAGCAGTCCAGTTCGTTAAATTATATAGGATTATCACAGGATTTAATTTTACCTTAGAGAATTGCTAATCCCTTTCAATAGTAGACTGTTAAAAATATAAATCCACAGTTTACTAAATAAAGCAAACCACTAACATGTATTTTATTTTAATTCTAACAGGGTGAACAGTTTTGGAGACAGAATGTAAACATGTATATTTCTCTTTAATTTCCTGACTGCTGAAATATGACACGAGAAATCAGTAAAAAAATCTTTCTGAAGATACAAATGCAATTTTTGAAATGTATTTGAGACAAACTTTGTATTGAGTGTATCTGTACAGCATAGTAGCTGTGAGAGAGAGGAGTAAAAAAAAAATGTGAATACCAAGGTGAGAGAAGTAGGAGCAGGAGGAGGTGCCTCAGGAGTAGAGATTCTCCTGCGGTCCATGGAGGAGACCACATTGGAGAAGGTGAATAACACCAAACTGGGAGGAGTGATTGGTAAACCAGAGAGAGTTGTGATGCCATCCAGAGGGACCTCAACAGACTGAAGATATGACTGACTGGAACCTCCTGAAGTTCAGCAAGGAGAAGTGCAAAGTCCTGCACCTGGAGAAGGACAACCACAACCCCATGCACCAGTACATACTGGTGGGTGACTGGATAGAAAAAGGGTTTGCAGAAAAGGACCTGAAAGTCCTCATGGATATGAAGTTGAACATGAGCCAGTAATGTGCCATTGTTTCAAAGAAGGTTAGTAGTATCCCAAGCTGCATTAGGCAAAGTATTGCCAGCAAGTCAAGGGAGGTTATCCTTCTCCTTTATTCAGCACTGGTGAGGCCATATGTGGAGTACTGTATCAAGTTCTGGGCTCCTCAGTATGAGAGATATAGACATACTGGAGAGAGTCCAACGGAGGGCCATGAAGATGATTAAGGAACTGGAGCACCTCTCCTATGAGGAAAAGTTGAGAGAGCTTGGACTGTTCAGCCTGAATAAGAGAAAGCTCAGAGGGATCTTATTAATGTATATAATGAGCTGAAGGGAGGGTGCAAAGAGGACAGAGCAAGGCTCTGTTTTGTTGCCCCATAACAGGACCAGTGGCAATGGACACAAAGTGAAACACAAGTGGTTCCATCTGAACATCAGAAAACAGTTTTTTACTGCGAGGGTGACTGAGCACTGGCACAGGTTGCCCAGAGAGGTTGTGGAATGTGCCTCTTTGGAGGTATTAAAAAGCTATCTGGACATGGTCCAGGGCAGCTTGCTCTAGGTGACCCTGCTTGAGCAGGGAGGTTGGACCAGATGACTTCCAGAGGTCGCTTCCAACCTCAAACATCCTGTGATTCTGTGATATGCCCTGTAGGAACTGTGGCCCATGAAGACCCCATGCAGGATCAGGTTTATTCTGAAAGACTGTGTCCTATAAGGAGCCCACACTGGAACACTTCATGAAGGACTGCAACACATGGAGGACCCACACTAGAGCAGGAGAAAACTGCAAGGAGGAAGGGTTGGAAGAAACAAACTCTTGGATTGACCGCAACCACCAACCCTCTCTGATCTGCTCAGCAAGGGCAAGGAAGACATGGATGAGTCAGGAATGGAGGAATGAATCTAAGCCTGGGGAAAAAAAAAAAAGGGGGCATGGTGGAAGGTGTTTTAGTTTTTGTCCTTGTTCCTCACCATCCAACTCTTTACTATTTTAATTGGCATTAAATTACATTGATTTTTTCCAAGTTGAGTCTCTTTTGCCACTGATGGTGATTAGTAAGAGATTCTGTCCTTATGTTGGCCCATGAGCTTTTTAATCTTATTTTCTCCCCCTGTCCTTCTGAGGAGTGGAGATAAGAGCAGCAAGGTGAGTGTCTGTCATCCAGAGAAGGTCAATACACTACATTCCTCTCCTCCAGTCACAGTAGCTAATTAGTGTGAATGACGTCACTGACCAGCCCCACAGAAGACATGGCAAAGACATCATCCATTTCTCAGTTCATACTTAGATGTTATATTTCTATTTAGAAATAATCCATAATGTCTAGGGCTCTGTGATACTTTTTGAATATGGAAGCATATGGTTCAATTTATTTCTGAAGATCTAGTCTATAATCCTATGCATCTAAGTATAAGGCATAGTAGGAATTAATAGTTTTATTAACGTAAGAAATTCTTAGTTGTTTATTGTTTTTATGATACACTTTGAATATTAGCTTGTCCTGGTTTTGCTAGGGTAGAGTTAATTTTCCTTTTAGTAATTAGAAGAGTAGTATTTTACTTTCAGTGTTTCAGTTCAGACATATCATGGGAAGAACTTTGATAACAGTACTTGTGTTGCTACAGCTCAAGGCCACGCTGTCTGTTTCACAGCTGCATTAGGACTGGGAGGGGGGAAGCGCAGTGAGGAGCAAAACCTAAAACTGGCATCTGGTTGTGCCAATGAAATATTCCATATCATATCACGTCATGTCAGTATATTAACCAGGGTTGACCGGAAGACAGGGCACTTCTCTTGGGGATCGCTCGGGCTCACTCTTCCGGGGTTTCGGTTCGGGACCGTCTCGGCTGCGGGATCGTTAGCTGGCACAGGCCGGGCATCGGTCAGTGGGCGGTGAGCACTGTATATCACTCATTTGTATAGTCTGTTATTACTGTTGTTATCATTATCATTTTTCTTTTAATTAGTAAATAGTTTTTATCTCAACCCGTGAGTCCTTGCCCTTCTTTCCAAATTCTCTCCCCTGCTCCCTGGGTGAGGGGGGGCGGGAGGGTGATAGAGCAGGCTGTGTTTGGCTGCAAGCTGCAAGCAAAAGGGTGAATCCACCCAAACCACCACATAGCTAAACTACTTTTTTTTTTTTATCAGTCAATTGCAAAATATGTTTTCTGGGCAAGCACCAATTTTATGAGACACATGTACTAATTCATCTGGATTTGTTCCTCATCCCAATATAAAATGTAGTGGCTTCTTTTTGTTTCTTTCCTTGAGGGACCCGAAGGCTCTTAAATCCATATTACCAATTAGACCTTCAGAGCAAATACCAGAGATAGATACTGTTCTTACAAACATAATGTAATTCCAAAACTGTTTGGGATATGACATATTTTACCTCAGTAGCAAATTGATTCATGTTTCTGTTAGGAAAATCAACATTTTTTTAATAACATGAGCATGCGGGAACCAGGCCAGTCAGAAGTACTTAAAAGATTAATTCAGTCTCAAGAGACAAAGACATCACAACAAACAGTCTCCTTCCTATTTTTAAAGTTTTGCCATAACAAATTTTTTATATCCAACAAATTAGTGGGATAATTGCCACTAATTTATTAAAATCTATCTGGAATATCTAGGAGTCATTAGGGGTTGTTTAGTAAAAGAATTCTTTTGCCTGAATATGTACTATTCTAAATCAAAGTGTGATGATGAAGCCTCATATTTCTTACTCTAAGAAATGTCTTCAACTAAAAAAAGACTACATTTGAGTGCTTCCTTATTAATAGCACATGTTTAAATGATCGTCACCCATCAGACTCTATTTCATTTAATATCCTAGAACAAAAAATACCATACAGTAAGAAACTAAGTGTTCCCCAATGTTTTACTTATTGAAGTGACCCAATATAAACTTAATCTTAACTTTGCACATTTTATTTATTTTCAAGAAATGAAGGAATGTGGTCTTAAACCCAAAGCAGGTAACCTAGAAAAGGCAGATGATGATGGTTCTGAGTAACCTCCAAGTCCTTATGTTGTTATCTTTTTTTCTTAGTTTAATGGATGTAGGATTGTTTACCTCAAAGAATGTGTCATGTGCCTTGCTTAATAAATGTTAATAAAATGCTCAGAGACTCCAAGAAGTTCTATTTAAATGCCAAATACTATGATAAATAACATTCTTCATTTCATGCAGAACGTTATATTAAAAAACTCATTTCTGTATAGTACACTGACATATCCAATTTCTAGACTAATAGTATTCTATATAGAATTCATAAGTGTTCACAGAATAAAAAAACACATCATTCTTTTTCTTTCAAAATATATCACACATTTTTACAATCATTTTGACAGGACTCAGAGGGTTAGAAACATAACATACTTGACCATCTCTCCTTTATTATTTACCACATGGCAGATTTATCTACTATGAATAAACAAATTTGACATTCCCAAATATTGCAGACATGAAAATAAATGAGCCTGAAGTAAGCTGCTGCACAGAATAATAATGTGGATTCAGAATGAGCCTAATCTTTAAAACTAAGGTATTAATTAAATAAAAAGTAATGGTATTTCAACAAAAGCTGCACTCATTTAAAATGACAGCACTAAAACTGCCTGGTAATAACAATCACAAGGTGTCCATCATGTTTATGTATGTGATGTAGATGGCTTTACAGAAGCATTAAGCTTCTTAGTATCATCTGTATGGTATTTCGTTTGCAAGGTTTGAAAAACTGATAGAACCTTATGCTTTAAACAGGTCAATGGGAAAGGTATCACAAATCACTGTTCAGATTCCCATGTTTTCTGTTTTACTTGGATCTAAAAGCTTCAGTAGCATTTTAGTCTGGGTTTCTGAATTATGTTCTAGTAAAAGAAAAACCCATGGAAAGGTTAATAACTTTTTATAATTAATTATCTTAGAGAAAATTTTTGTTTTAGCCTTGGCTGTCCTTTCTGAAAACTTCATTCTACAAAATTCCTGGAGATAATCTTGTCTGTGGGAAGGATTCAGTAAGATCTGTTTTCATTAGGCTTTCCAATTAATTTACTAGGAATTATTCCCTTGTAGAAAACATGTTTTCCTTGTGTCAATGGAGATGTCTGCATTTGTACTTCAGTGGTTATCATGCATATGTAGAGCATTCGTATTAGAAGCCTTTGGGCAGCAGCACGAGCACTTCATTCCAGTAAAGAACTAAAGAGGAGGGCTCATTCAGACCCCTCTCAGTTCCTTTGTACCTGGATCATGAAAGTCAGGTTTGGAAATGTGTGTGTGCGTGTGCTAGGGTGTACAAGAAGCAAGGAGGAAATGTAGGCACATCTCATTTATAAAAAAAACAATCCTTTTGGTTCCTCGATATATATTCCCATTCCAGCAATTATTAAGCCTGAGTATTTATAGTCCACATGGAGTAAAGATTAAAAACCAAAGTCTGCTTGAAGTAGGAAAAACACTGTTGTGACAGTTGTATTAACAGGTGATTACACCAGTTCTCAAAATGTAGCATTGTACTTGCCAAAAATCCTTCCTGAAGACACCAAAATAATAGAACCAGACTCCTTCAGGGCCACACATGCAGCCAGTTGTCACACAAACAGAAACATAAACTTATGGGTAAATAAAGCAGATTCCCACATATGGGAATATCTAACTGAGAATGCATTGGAGTTAAACAACAGTCTTGGGGAAAATAAAAGGCCAGCAAGAAGTACTTTATAGGATAATAATGATTTCCAAACAAAACCTATATAATTCTTTTCCTAAAAACTCTTCTTGGTCATATTAATTCTTGAGTTCTAAGGAGGATTCAATGGCAACAAGGATTATGTTCCAACACAGTATTCTTCTGCAAAAGATGCTTCACTTGCTTGAGACAACACCTGGATTCTGCTAATTAATAAGGAGCAAGAGAATGTTTTTTCTACACTTTAAAATAATCTATTTAATGGCTTTGCAAAGGAACAACAAAGATCACAGCAGTTTCCTAAAAGGAAAAGACATACAAGGCAGATTAACATAACCGCTGAATTATTCCTGAAAAGCAGTTAATTCTGGCTGCTCAGAGAGAAGAGGAATACAAAGAGGAATACAAAGCATCGAAACAGAAGTTAAAGTACTATTGTAAGAAATATTTCCACTGTAAATCACCTTGCTATCCACAGATACACTGAAACCTTTCTCCTATTCATCTCTACACTTGTAGATACTGGCTCAGAATTTTTTGAACAAGTTTGAAGCAGATTTTTTTTTTTTTTTTCACAGCACAAATGCATCATCCTTCATTAGTAAATATTGCATGGTGTTCTCAACCTCCTGCATTATCCAATACACTAACCAGCAGGACTTCTGATGAGTCAGCTTTGGTGCTACCTCTATTACATTTGCCTGCAGAATACATATGAGGGCAAGGTTTATAAGTCATCTTTGACCAGTATTTATATTTATTTATATATAATTTATTATATACATTTTTCTGTGGAAAAGATGAGATGGGTACTCAAGCCTGTCTCCAGTCACAAACTCCAAGATGTTGAGCACAAAACAGTCAATGTAGACTTTTTAACATATTTCCTGCTTCCAGAATCTCCCCCCTTACTGCCAATCTCCAAGACAAACAAACTCTGTAGTACTGCATCATGTTAACCTCCTAAACAGAGATTTATAGAGAAATCACAATAGCAAGTCAGAAACAAGCAAATGAAAACCTATCCCATCAGTGAGAAACAAAAAGCAATGGCTAGATCAAAAACTAGGAATAAATATTTACACTTTGACTAAACTCAAGTTAGCAGGCTATTTCCATGAGAAAATAATTTCAAAAAAGAGAAAAACCTGCCAAAGTACAGAAGAAGCTTCAGTCTCTAGTCAGAAATACAAATCTGCAAGAAATCAGCAGTCCTGTCCATGTCATGTCCTGTAGTCATCTCTCAAATGGCACCTGACACTTAAATTTAGACACTAAATGCTACCCCTACTAACTAGTCATTAAAACAACTTTTTGGAAACTACCTTGTGGTGGTTTGGGTGGATTCACCCTTTTGCTTGCAGCTTGCAGCCAAACACAGCCTGCTCTATCACCCTCCCCGCCCCCCCTCACCCAGGGAGTAGGGGAGAGAATTTGGAAAGAAGGGCAAGGACTCACGGGTTGAGATAAAAACTAGTTACTAATTAAAAGAAAATGATAATGATAACAACAGTAATAACAGACTATACAAATGAGTGATACACAGTGCTCACCGCCCACTGACCAATTCCCAGCCTGTGCCAGCTAACGATCCCGGAACCGAGACTGTCCCAAACTGAAACCCTGGAAGAGTGAGCCTGAGCGATCCCCGAGAGAATACCCCCAATTTCTGGTCATCCCTGGTTAATATACTGGCATGACGTGATATGATATGGAATATTTCACTGGCACATCCAGATGCCAGTTTTGGGTTTTGCTCTTCACTGCGCTTCCCCCTCCCAGTCCTAGTGCAGCTGTGAAACAGACAAACACCATGGCCTTGAGCTGCAGCAACTAAAAACACCAGTACTGTTATCAGTGTTCTCATACTAAGTCTGAACTGACACACTGAAAGTAAAATACTGCTATTCTAATTACTAAAAAGAAAATTAACTCTATCCTAGCAAAACCAGGACATACCTCTAGGTACAACTGCTATGAAACAGAATCTTCAAGAGACCTGCATCCTTCTGTAAAGACTGCTGGAAATGGGAGGCATCACTCAAGGACACTTAAAACAGCACATGACACTGATGTTAAACCAACAGAATCCTGTCCTGAGTGAGTGCCATGCAGTGTAAGATAAACAGTTCTCTTGCACCTACTGCTAATATTTCGATATATTTATAAGTATCTTATTCTTGAACAGAATTTCACTAAGCAGAATAGCAAGTTTTTTTAATTTTTATGTAAGCTGGAATGTCTATTATTTGTAGATTAATTAATTTATCTGCTCATTCATACCCAAATGTATGTTCTTACATAGGACATTGTAATTAATATTAAAATGATTGGCATCTCTCCACACAAAAAAACATGAAAGTGTACATGAATAAGAACCTTAATGAAATACTTCCATTTTCAAATGTACTTCTACAGGTAATGTTTTAAGCGGTCTGGCATGTGGGCTAAAGCAATACTCCAAACATCCAAACCGAAGACATTTTCAACAGAATAATTAAAATAATTCTCAAAACAAACTCCAAAGAAACACATATTTAGTGGATTAAAACATCCCTCTATATGAAAATTGTCTACTGAAAAAATCTCTGTTATAAAATTATCCACTGGAGAAAACTAGTGCTATAGAAATCAGGATAGAGATGAGTAATAATTACATTGAAGGTGTAGGTACATTTTGGAAAATATTTTCCTGCCTTTTAAAGCTTCTACATCAATTCAACACGGTTTCAAATATGTAAACTATGTTTATGATCACTAATGTTCTCATCATGAAGCAGCATTTTCCTGGATCAAACAGAAGGAGGATCAGAACTTTTCTAGTAGTGACAGACTCAATGATTAATTTGCCCTATGCAACGATGCATTCATCCATCTACTTATTAAGTTATAAAAGCTTAATAGAGCTTTCTACAGGAACTGGAATATTTTAGAACCTACATTAGAGGGCATTATAAATATAATTGTGATGCTTTTGCTGGTACTACAGAAATTAGTACATTTCCAGAAACGTATTTTGAAATATTCCTTCTCTTAAAAGACTAATTGGAAACAAGATAGGATCCTTAAAATTAAAAATAAAGAAGAACATCAGCTTTACTTTATGAATTCTGAAGGAGTTTCTGAAGGCTAATTGAGGTAGAAAGGATTAAAAAAAAATAAAAGGAGAAAATACAGATTACATTGTATACATGATAAAGGAAAAACAAAGAGCATGCTTCAAGCAAACACATAACCAGTATATATATATATATATATACCTCCATCTGATTCTGCATCTTAGTGGGATGCAGAATATTTTTTATTAATGTTTTTCTTTTACTTTGAGGAGAATGTGATGATACACAATAAAATGTGCTGAATTTGTGTTTATGGTCTAGTTCTTGACTTCAGAGACACTGACTGCTGATGACAGACTTGCCTAGAGCACTACCAGTATTTAGCATGCTGTTTTCTTAGGATTTCACTTTATAGGTATATATGAAAGGTGTAAGTTTTCAACATACTTCAAGGAGCTCAAATTTTATTTTTATTGAATATGTTTGCAAAGGAATCACAGAAAATAAATGAAATTTAATATAAAGAGGAATAACATGAATGTCTAACACAGATTTGCACATATGGGCTGGAGGGAGTAAGCATATATGCACATGTCCCCACCCCACCAAGTTAAAAGCTTAAGAAGTGGGCAATGTCCTTTTCAGTGGTGGTTACCAAATAGAAACTGGACCTTGGATGCTTCTCTCTTGCATTCCAAATAGTACTGCATCCTTGCTGTCTAGAGAGCATCTCTCCACTCCACATGGGAAGAAGCTATGCAGTTACACTAGACCAGAAAAAAAAAAAAAAGTAAATATGAATCCCACCTTAAAGCTCATTACACTATCATCATTCATATTACCCTGAAATATGATTTACATAAAATATACTGATGAACATGATCCATTTTCTGCCTGCCAGGAAAGCAGCATAAGCCCCAGGTCAACCATTAGCAATTCAACAAAATATTTTTTAATAAAGAAAATATCTACTGAAGAAAAATACACAACAGGCCAAATCATATCATGTTATTGTTTTACATTAAATATCACCAAACCATCCACAGATATAAAGACACAGTCAGACACTTCTGCCTTCACTTGTTTGGATGCATCTCAGTAACAACATAACAGCAATAACAAACATCATATAACTCAATATGTTAAAAATGGTATAAAGTGATTTAACTGCACCTTTTGTAGAAACATTATGTTATTAAGAAGCATATATTTAATTCAATTGTCTCACTCTATGCTGAAATTCTTAAAAATTAACTCTAGTCAAATTCTGCTTTTGCTGTATCACTGGCAGAAAGGATCAAAACAGTATTTTAAAAGGTATTAGAGTAGGGTTCTATGCTGGAGAAATAATTACAGCATATAGCAGCATCAAATCTCTCTCATTGACCAGTCAAAATATTTTAGGTGGGGTAAAAATAAAACCACCAAAAAACAAACCAACAATAAAAACACAGCAAATATAATGTAAATTGATGACACTCCTGCCATTTTTCTATTACGGCAAAGAAAACAGCAGACAGCAATACTATTGGATGAAAAACCTATAAATACACAATTTACTTCAAACCCCTAGCTGCATTAAGTCAGCATGGTTCTCCTAGACTCATAGAATCACAGAATCATAGAATGGTTTGGGTTGAAAGGGACCTTAAGGATCATTTAGTTCCAACCCTCCTTCCATGAGCACGGACACCTTCCACTAGACCAGGTTGCTCAAAGCCTCATCCAACCTGACCTTGAATACTTCCAGGGAGGGGGCATCCACAATTTCTCTGGGCACCCTGACCACCCTCACAGTGAAGAATTTCTTCCTAACATCTAATCTAAACCTACCCTCTTCCAGTTTAAAGCCATTTTCCCTCATCCTATCGCAAATTACAGTTTAGGAAAGCTGCATTGGTTCCTTTTCACATTTTTCTGGTGAATTTTCTCTCCAGATGAATTCATCTCCCATTATGCAAGTTTCTTCTGGTGACTTAAGACAAAAAACTACATCTCTTATTAGGTAAACATTTTGTTTCAGTGGATAGATAATGAATCTATCCACTGAATATTCATTTATAAATTAAAATCTCAAGCTATTAGAAATAATCTTTTATTACAGGTAAATATTAATTTTAATAATTATTTTCTTATTTTTCAGTTCTGGTTTTAGTAGGTTGTGTGCAGTAATTGACAATAGTTCACCTAATTTATTGACTGTGTCAGTTGGTTTAAACATTGTCAAATATCATGCTTCAGATTTTGATTCTTATATCTTATCTTGATCCTAAGCGTGAGTGGTCTTTTTATCATCGATCATACAAATATGTTAAAAATATCACTTTTATGGGAAAATTCAACATTTGAAAGTTTTTAGTGTCTTCTGTGGAATACACATTAGAAAAGCGTTTTGTAAATGGATGAAATTAAACCAAGCATTTCCAATTTTAATTATAGTTCTTGTGTTATATTTTACATTGTTACTCACATAATAATATAGTGTAAAAGTAAGTGAAAAGTTGTTAGAAACTCTTTTCATTCAACATTTATTTCATTTTTATCAGTTACCTCACCAAAATCAATTTTATTTCTGTCCAAGAATCTGACTGTGGCAAAACATTTCAATAGAACTTTTCTGATCAGCTCTAATGCAGTGGGTCCCAAAAAGTAAAGTAGCATGCAGTAGATACATAGTCTGTATTTAAAATGATTGATTTTCCATTTCACCTCAATTTGGGTACAAGGCTTTCTGGCAAAATAAAGAAAATAGGTTCTCAGTGTGAAAGCAGGGAGAAGCAGAGACAAAATTATATACTGGCTGGCAGAAAGGATACTCAGGTCTCCCAGGCCCCATTGCAGCCAAAGTCCTCCAGCCTCCAGGCACAAGCAACCACCACTTTGGTCCTATGTGTCTCACTTCATAAAGCTGGTGGGTGGAGGTTATAAATATGTTATTATTTCTTGATACAAAAAATATTAATTCACATGGTGATGAGAAAATATATATTACATTATTTCTAAGCTTACCAACTTTTTACTTATGCATATTCATCAGCCAAGTTCAGTAGCTTACTTAGAGTAACGTGGTGGAAAGAGACTTAACTGCAAGGTTCAAGCAAATGACTTGAACTTCACTTGCAGATTTAACTGCACGGTTCAAGCAAATGACTGGAACTTCATTTACAGACTTACCTGCAAGGTTCAAGCAAATGATTTATTTGAACTTCACTTACAGATTTAACACACCACTACTGCAGGTTTTACAGATACAATGGAGGAATGCATTATTGCAATGTTAAAAGCAAGAATAGTAAACTATTGCAACTGCAAGCAATTTACCAAACACACTATTACAATCACAAGCAATTCACCGAGTACACTGCTACAACCACAAGCGATTCACAGACAACCACAAGCACACTAAATGTTACTTGTGTTTACAAACTTAAAGCATAAACAATATGCACTTATTCCTCCAGGTAAGGGCTCTCAATCCCAGGGAAGCTACCTTGACCTGCTTCCCCATCAAGGGGGAAGGATCTCCTTCACAAGCCATCTGTATAACTGGAGAAGTGACTCCTCCCTTTCCAACCTGAATCTTAGAGGTTTTATCCCGTGGCTTACATAATGGTGTGTATGACTATACCTGAGTGGATTATGTGTATACCTGATAGACTTGGTACATGCCTGAGTGTATTATACTGTTATCTTTGGCAGTGTAGTAGAGTTTATCTATCTATCTTTTGCTGGTCTGTGATCGTTTGAGTACCCAAGGTTGTCCTTTGAAACTGAAGCTGAAACCCTGCAGCTGTTCTTTACCTTGCTTCCTCAGGCTTCAACAGTTGTTGGATTGAGACTCAGGGCATACTCTTTGTTAAGGGGTTTCAAGGCTCAGCCCAGGTTTACTTTGAATGGTGCAGCCACCACCCTGTTTAGTTTAGAGCTTCTCAGATGACCCAGGGCTAAACTATCTACACAGTTCCCTATGATTCCTCTTTGCAGAGACACAGGGTCTCAAGGCAATCCAAGGCTGGGTCACTTTTGTAACCTGCCATGAGTCACCTGTGTGCACTAGACATTGTGAACCGTGTTTGTGAACAATGAGCTGAACAATCCATCCAAAAAGGCATTAATAAAATTATGCACTTCAGAAGTGGTTTTGTTTCATCAGTGGATAAAATGGTATTAACTACTTAAAAAAAAAAAAAAAAAAAAAAAAATGGGCAAATCAAAATCATTTAGGAGGTTATTTGAGTAAAAGTGTACTTTATTATGAATATTTCATAATGTGATACATAAATCATTGTAGAAAAGCCTGTACTGCAAGTTAACTCAAGGGATTTTGGAAAGGTTAAAGCCTAGATAAGTAATGCATGAGGGAAGAAAAAAACAAAATTTCTCTCTTTCTCAGGTAAGGTATTGTATCATGACAGATTTTTCATAGAATAGATTTATCAGTATCTTAAAGCAAAATTGTGTTAAGGATCTTACTCATGAAAGGGGAGAAATGGACTCATGCTGTCATCACCTGCTCTTTCTACAATTAGCATTATAATAGATTTTATTATTATTATTATTATCCCAAGCTTCCCTAGGTGTCTATGAGTGAAAAGTAACTCTTATTTCCCATCTTTCTCCCAGCATTCATTCCCCTTGGTTCCCCCCCCCCCCCCCGCCCCCCCCCCCCCCCCCGCCCCAAAGAATAAATAAATAAATAAATAGATCAATATTTCACTAGACTTTTGAAAAGAAATATAAAATCATTCAGCACTGTTCATACTTTCCAGGTTCATGTCATTGAACAAAGTATTTTATTTAAATACATTAGAGCTAATAACAGGATGTAACATTTTTCCAAGATGGTATCATGCTAATGTTGAGGGAAGCAGTAAAATTTTTGATAGTTTTAAAAACTTCAGGTTATTTGCAGTTTTTTGCAGAAAGAAATATTTGGGTTTCCAGGTGAGATGCATTAATATTTTAGTCAAGTCTTTCACGGTATTTAGTTTAGCATGTACAATGCAGCATTTGAAAAGTTGCCTGACTCTCTTAAGTTCATCACTATTTCTATAATTTTGAAACCTGGTAAGAGAGAAGTAAAAACAGCAATTATAGGCCAATTTTCTTAATTAATGCAGTCTGAAAAACACACAAGCAGTAGTAGAAATTATTACAATTGATTGCTACTAAAATTAATTCGTAAAAAAGAGACACTCAAACAATAACATAAGACTTTTCCTTGACCTTGTTAATGAGATTTACAATAAAAGTAATGAAGTGATAGATATACTAGCAGGTAAAGGGGCCAAATTCAAAATTTAATAGTGTAATATGCTTTTACCAGAGTACAAGTAGAATAATGCAACAGAAAAAAAAACCCTGAATTTTTCTGGTAACATAATTTCCTAATTAGTTTAAGCTACTACTGATATCAAAAAATATATATCAGCACAACAGGATTCTGTGGCTTTTGGTTCATTTTTTGCCAAAAAATTGAAGTAACCAGAAATTTCTTTTATCCTTGCCAAGGAAGCAGAGTAGGTTTGACGTTTCAAGGAAGGATAGGACTCCACACACAATAAACCACGTTATGGTCTCCTAGGAGACGCTCAACCAATATATGGCAAACCTACTCATGCATAAATAAATTTGGAAGGCCGGAGTTTAGATATAACTATATTCCTGTAATTTGCTGTTCGTAATAATTCCTTGTTCAATGACGACATACAGATTGCTTCAGCACAAATTGTGGTAACTGTATAATGAATTCAGGTTTAGATAATATGGGAACATAGAATCATAGAATGGTATGTGTTGGAAAGGACTTTAAAGATCATCTAGTTCCAACCTAGTAGCCATGAGCAGGGACACCCCCCACTAGACCAGGGTGTTCAAAACCCCATCCAACCTGGCCTTGAACACTTTCAGAGAGGGGACATCCACAACTTCTTCGGGCAACCTGTTCCAGTGTCTCACCACCCTCACAGTAAAGAATTTCTTCCTAATATCTAATCTAAATCTACCCTCGTCCAATTTAAAAACATTACCCCTCATCCTATCACTACCTGCCCATGTAAAAAGTCTCTCCCCAGCCTTCCCGTAGGCCCCTTCAGGTATTGCAAGGATACTATAAGGTCTCCCTGGAGCCTCCTCTTCTCCAGGCTGAACAGCCCCAACTCTTTCAGCCTGTCCTCATAGGAGAGGTGCTCCAGTCCTTTGGTCATCATGGTGGCCCTCCTCAGGACTTGTTCCAGTAAGTCCATATCCTTCTTATGTTGCGGGTCCCACAACTGGACTCAGCAGTCCAGGTGGGGTCACAGTAGATCAGAGTCTAGAGGGGCAGAATCACCTCCCTTGACCTGCTGGTCACGCTTCTCTTGATGCAGCCCAGGATACGGTTGGTCTTCTGGGTTGTGAGCGCATATTGACAGCTCATGTTCAGCTTCTCATCCACCAACACCCCTATGTCCTTCTCCTCAGGGGTTTCTCAGTCCATTCTCCACCCAGCCTGTATTTGTGCTTGGGGCTGCCCTGACCCAGGTGCAGGGCCTTGTATTTGGCTTTGTTGAACTTCATGAGGTCAGCACTGGCCCACACCTTAAGCCTGTTGAAGTCCCTCTGGATGGCATCCCTTCCCTCCAGCATGTCAACAAAACCACCCAGCTTGGTGACATCAACAAATTTGCTGAGGGTGCACTCAATCCCACTGTCCATGTCACCAACAAAAATGTTAAACAGTGCTGGTCCCAGTACTGACCCCTGAGGGATGCCATTCATCACTGTTCTCCACTTGAACATTGAGCTGTTGAACATAACACTTTGAGTGCAACCATCCAGCCAATTCCTTTGTCCACCGAGTGGTTCATTTGTCTAATCCATGTCCCTCCAACATGGAGACAAGGATGTCACATTGGACAGTGACAAACACCTTGCACAAGTCCAGGTGGATAACATCAGTTATTCTTTCCTTATCCACCAAAGCTGTAACTCCATCATAGAAGGACATCAAATTGGTCAGGCATGATTTGCCATTGGTGATGCCATGTTGGCTGTCACCAGTCACCTCCTCATTTCCTAAGTTCCTTAGCCCAGTTTCCAGGAGGATCTGCACTACTCTCACATAATGTTCTAGGATTATATAATATTAAACAAGACTGGTGGAATTTTTTTACAGTTTTTTCTGTCAAGGAAAATAAATAGGTTTACTTCTATTTTCCACTGTTATTTAAACTTGCAGGAAGGGCATTGAGCAGCAAAGAAAGGGAGGTTGGACTAGATGATTTCCTGAGGTCCCTTCTAAACCCTACGATTCTGTAATTCTGTGGTTTGTCCTTTAAGCTTAAGTATTCATTAATTTATCTTGAGGAAGACGTAGGAGCAGCCTCCTAGTTCTTCGCCAAAGTCTGAAAAAATGCAAGTTTCAAACTTAAAAAAAAAAAAAATGTTTTCTGCAATTAGTATTCATATTTTCGTAACAGTCAAATTATCTAATCAAGATCAAGGTCATGAGGCATTATTATGCAAACTAAATCTACAGAGTTGAAGAAGCAAAGGGAAATCAGTCATAGATCCTGTGCTATTTGCTCCCAGCAGTTCCCTGTATGCTGCCAGCTCCGAGCTGCTGGAAACAAACATTGCAATGCTGCTGTGCTCAGTAACTCAGAAGAACTATGCAAAAAGGGTAGTGAGCCTATTTAAACGATTCCTTGGAAGCATATTAATAAATTAAAAAATCTTATGTGGTAGGATACTGTCTTTTAAATTTCCCAGGCTTGTTAAATCATCTTGACAGCATGTCATGCCCTGTTACACTGGCATATTCGGTGAGGTTGAATACCAAAATAAGAATGCATGACAAGCCAATTATCCCGGCCCAAGTGTCTTCTTAACTTTCAGTATTTCTCCAGTATTACCAAATTTTATACTAAATAAGAACCAAAATTGGACTATTACTTGTTTGCAACCACAGCGTATCTTATAGTTCATATAGGTTAGAATTTACTTTCAGGAGTACAAACTTTGCATGTAATGCCAAAGCCTGACTATGCATTTCAGGTTTTGAATGTACATGAAGCATGGGTTGATTAAACTAGTTTTGATAGTGGTTTTTCCTGTTAGTGGGAACCTCATAAAATAATTAGCCGATAAAGTTCATCCTAGTCATAACACAGAAAACTCACTACTTTTTTTTCAAAAAAGTTTGAATTTTAAAGGTCTCAGCAGTGATGAGATGATAAGTGAAGATCTATCAGTAAAGACTGGCTTAATTCTAGCTGCCTATAGGCTGTTTTTGTGACGCTTTAAAAGAATTTGTTACATTAATTGCTTCTTCAGCTTGTTCTTCTCAGTCTGAAAAAATAAGTAGTCTCTATTAGTCAGCATTTTGCCTTAACATTCTTAGTCACACCTGACAAGCCTGGCTAGCTGTGGATGATTCAGAAACCATTCAATTAAGTGGCAGATTGTTATTATCAAATACTTGTATTAGAACCTATGCCAGTTACAGACAATCTGAAAATCAGACATATGATGACTCATCCCCATCACCCTAATGATTGTTTTCTATTTCTGCCTTTACAACTGTGGATTTCTCATCAGTCCTCTTGCTCTTTTTGAAAATGAATTACTTACATAGGAATACCAGTAACATGACAATTTTGACTTCTGAAATATAAAGTATATAATGAACAAATACCCCTCAAAAGACATGTACAGAGATACTGAACCCTGAAATTTTCTTTTATTAATACTCAAATCACAAGACTGTTTAAACAATGTGCAGGCTTAATGAATGAACAAAGATTCAAAGGCCAATGATATAAACTGAAATGGTATTGATATACAAGCAGAATTATGTATTCAGCTACAAAATTGAGATTATTCAAAGATTAATCGCTAGCAACAGCAAGCTACAACAAAACAAGAGAGAATGAGCAGTCATCTTTTATATGGTTGTACTTTTGTCAGCAGTCTTACTTCCCGTGTTTTAATGTTTATAATAAATAAAATGTAAAAAGCCATCTACTTACACTTGCCAATATGTATTTCTTAGTATTAGAATTAAGGCAAGTAACATTAACGAAAATTACTACGATGAAGTCGCTTAGAGATATTTAATTCTTGGAAACTATGTTCACCATGTTCTGATGTGAACTGTTTGAAATCATTCTTTCTATTTTCAAATTGAGATATATTCTTAGATTATATGATACGAGCAACACTCTCCATGCGACTGGCACTTCTGGAGCAGTTTGTATCTTAGCAAACACATACATCTGTTCTGGAGTTCCAAAAGCTTTTTTCTAAAAATAAATTACTCTTTAGCTTGACTGAAAACCTGCACATTAAATTGTATTTATTTTAGATGAAAAATTGCTGAGCAAAACAAAAATCTGAAAATACACAAAGAAATGTTTGTTCTAGTTAGCCTATGGGAAAAAAATACTAAGGTGGTAGCACTTAATAACAAGGGCTACTGAGTTAAATCAGCAACATCAGATAGCATTATATGCTTGTGTGCAGTCAAACTGGATAACATCAGCTGGAAATGCTTTCCTTCAAATTTTAAAGATTTTTTTCCTGTTATCTAAAAATAAACAGCACAGAAAAGTTGGACTACAAATTCTTGTTTCAGAAATCATAGCACCACTGTCACTTTTCTCACCCCTAAATGTCTGTAACCACCATGCCTGTTTTCAAACTTTCATTATCACTTGCTACAATCAACAGGAAGGAGAAAAACAGAAGTAAATGTCATTGTTATCCACCTTATCTGCCACCCAGAGAAGCTTGGGGATTGAGTTTATAGGAATACTTACAGAATAAGTCTTCCCAGTTAATCTTTTCCACTCAATGAAATAACACCTACATAGATAATGATACAGTATATGTAACTATTTTCTTCAGGTTAAACTCATCATTAAAGCCTATTAATTTCAGTGACATTTAAAGTTCAGCATATTTTATGTACATTGCTGAACTGGACTTCCAGGTTAGCCTGCCAGTAGGCATTATGTGCATCCCATGACAGCCATTCAATCTTTCCTGATGACTACTGTCAGTTCAGTGTTCTGAAATATCAGACACAACAGTATTGTCCAGTGTGTACCTCCATTTTAATGTTAACAACAAGCAAAACTTCAAGATCAATTACATCTCTCTGTCTTTCTAACAGAAATAGGTATGTATTAAGATGCATAACAAGTTTCCACTGTTCTAAAGACTTTTAAATGTTAAACATGAAATATTGCCTGAAGTAGTTTCCCTAGCATATTTTTAGAACAGTTGCCATTATCTTCAATATTTAGAAACAAGAATAGTCACAAAATTGTCACTTCTTCAGAACAGCCTGCCATGGGAAAACTGTCAGGGTACTTCACTGCAATGAAAAATGACATATCGTGTAAAATTATTATTAACAACTTGATACTATTAATTAATAACATTACAATCTGTAGATCTACTACCTAGGTTATATTTGTAGCATATTGTTCATAACATGCTAACAATAATACCTAAATATGCAGAGTCAAAGTTTGCATTTCTTAATCAACTTGACAAAAGAAAACAAAAATTGTTTCTTTCTGCATTATTATAGCAGGATCCAATATCAGTATGAGCATAGATCCATTTGGAAATCCAGAGAACATTTTTTAATCCGTAAGGCAAATATCTAAGTCAGTTGGTTTATGGCAAGCTAGGCTCTTATTAATTATGTCCACCTAAATCCAAGCAGAGCTCAGACATCAAACTGAGCAGTAGTAGTACAAGAGTGAGGTGTCGTACTCTCCCCAGCACAGAGCTCAGTCGTTTCTGCAACAGTTAAAAATATATGCAGGATCAGTTATGTTCACCACCACCAAAGACTTCAGCAGAATCTGAAGCTCAAAAAGCTAATAGCTCTAATACCTCCAAGCTAAAACTGATTATACAAATACCTGTTGGCTCCTGCCTTTTAGCTATGAACTGGAACCAAGACCCCTGCTCTACACTGAATAAGAGCTGGGCTAGAGTATCATTCATACCTTTACAGAACTCTTTCTGCCCAGTTTCATACTATCAGTAGAAACAGTGTGATGCATACTCATTGCTTAGCTTCTTGCTTTCCAAGCAGTTTTGGAAAGTAAGAACTGGGTGTTTGAATCTGTTCAGCAGAGGAGGTGACTGAAACTACATTTCTGGTTTTTGTGGGAAAAAGTGCTCTGAACAGAATAGCTTTTATGAAAATAGTATGCAAAACACATTTTCCATTACCACAGTGTTAAGAGAAGATAGAGTTACAGTAATTTCTTTGAAATAATGGCATTAACAACTACTGTCACAGGAATAGTCTGGACTCTGAACAGTAAAGCACCCAATCCCCCATAAACATGATTCATTTAAACACATACTTTTCCTCCATATGTCCTATCACACATTTCTAAATATGGGCAGTTTTTTTGAAGTGTTTTGATATTTTTACTTCCTTTTCTCACGGTTTATATAGAAATAGTGCAATGATATCTTTGACAGTGATGAGCCCAAAGTCTCACATGCTCATGTGGCTTCAAGACAATGTCAATTTGTCTCTTCTTTCAAATGCCAGGTGCCAGATGGTTCTCTGGCCATTGTATTCAGATTGTCAAGAGATATATATTTTTGCTTTAGATCCCAACAGAAGAGATGTCATAGCAGCATGTAAGCATATATCTAGTAAAGAATTCTAGAGAATGAGGCATTCTTAGAATCTATCAGCTCTATCAGATTTGGTCCAAAGGAGTCAGAAGAGACCCTAGAGAAGTAAGAAGAAAGAGACTTCACTAGTATTTATGGAGGTTTAGGTTTTTTCCCTATCAAAGCAGTCTAGAGATATACAAGATATTAAAGATAAAGAATAGTCCCACTTATGGTCTATAGATAAGTTCTGTGAGCTAATATACAGACGTTTTCAGATTTACTAATCAGATGTCCCGCCATATTTACAAGACATAAGTACCTGACACCTTAATCAGGTAATAAACAACCTTAGATCTATTTCATAAGTCCTAGAGCACAAAGACCTCGTAGTAACGTCTGGGGTACCTGGTACCAAGTAATCTACTGCTGTTGAACCTGATCAGAAACTAGTAGGAAAGAAGTCAGAACTTACATCCAAGAGATCTAAAAAATCCCAACCAAACAAAAAACCTGTCTACTACAGAATTTTTCCCTGAAGAACACAAAAAATACTATCATTAGTACCATAAGAAAAGTCACCTTCAAAATACATTTTTTTACTTAGTACTCATTATAATCTATGAATCATGACAAGACACAAAAATATGTTTTGCCTTTTGTCAAATATTCTGTTTGCACAGGCTTCATAAGTTTGTCCATGGAGAAGAATGCTCCCCAAGGACCACAACTACAAGCATCCAGAGTTATTCAGCACAGTAATTCATCTTCCCAAATTTTTGTAAGACAAAGAGGTAACAGCCCATTTCAGGTGGTGAAACATACTCTTTTTCACAGATTCCTTCTGGCAGAGGTGTCATAACATAGTAAATGGTGCAAAAACAATCCCCTTTCAATATCATTTAGAGCACTACTAATGTGCTGTAGAGCAAGAAAGTAGCCTGAGGCATTTGCACACTTGCATATAATTCGGGAAATTTTATCAGTGGGTGCTGTTGTAGTTTTTCCTCGGTCTGCAGTGGTGATATCTAGTCACACAGTTATCACAATTTAAAAGACTGGAAGTTAATATCAAAGATAGCTGAGGTAGCAGAACTGTCAAGGGCTTATTTTGCCCATTTAAAGACTCTGGAATTATAGAAAATAAGGTGGGGAAGTAAAAATATCTCATGTGTTTTGCTACAGTCCTATGCTGCTGTTGCTGACATTCATATAAACAGAAATAAGGTTAGATAAAATTTATTTTCAGAGACCTGCAACATGTATCAGTCAGTGTCCTGTTGATGCATAAGAACTGAGGTTGACACTTAGTTTCATAAAACTGTCACTACCATGTAAATTCTGTGTTATGCATTACTTCTTGGTATTTGTCAAAGTTGAGCACAAAAGTTATATGGCTCCATTTTTCCACTAGTGCCACAGGCAGCTTGAAATTGAAGATCAGGGGCAGATTTCTTCTTCTTCAGGCAATGATTTTTAGATTTCAAGTTATGGTGTGTACTCTGCTGTAACTTTATCATTTGAGCATTTTCTAAGACAGAAAAAGTATATATTTCTCCACATTTTCTGTTTACCTGGATTTCTTAATACATGTGTATTGCTTATTACTTATTACTATTACTTAAATCACCAAATTATTGTGAGACTTCACAGTCACAATCAATGACTGAGGCCTCTTCAAAGGGAGGGGAGGAAAATTTTCTACCAGAGAGATCTCTCACAGAAAAATAAAAAAAAAAATAAAAAAAAAAAAAAATCTAGTTTGAATCTGTGTTATTCCTTATAAAAGACATGACACAACAAAAAGCAAAGAACATGAGGAAAAAGCAGTGAAGTTAAAAGACAAAGGTCATTTTTATATAATATTTGATATGCTACTGGATAGGTACAAAATAAAACATACTATAAAAAAGGTTATGTTAAACATGCTTAAATAACACTTAGAAGTAGTTACACCTCACTCCACACTGGGGAAAAAAGAAAAAAAAATAGATCTTTTTTCAATTTTTCTTAAGCTAATTTTGCATGCAAAAATCATATTTAATTGTTATTATTTCATATCACTTTTTGTAGAAGGAGGGTTTATTCAATATAATTTTACTCAAGTTTGTGTTCTATTGGTGACTAGGGAAACCATTGAAAATTGTATGCAAATATATTAAAAACATATTTTTTTTCCTTCCATTTAGGATTTGGTATTGAAGGAAAATGTAAGTAAACAGTAAGAGTAATTTTTTGGGTTCTGAGAAAGGATATGGAAGCGTTAAACTTGAGGTTGGAGAGGAAAATAGTGGATATTAAGAGTTCTAAAGGTAGGGAAGAGATAATGTATGCTCAAATGTGACTTACATTTCATAAATTTAAATTCCTACATTTATTAAAAATTATATAACTCACACATAAAACTGCATATGTATTATATTGACATGCTTCATATTTTGTCACAGTTTGAGAATGAAAGTGTGGGGAAAAAATTGGGAAAAAATATATATGAAAAATATTTTAGTTTACTTGTAAACATGAATGTTCTTTAGAAAATTCAGAAAGAGTTTAGGCCTCAACTAGTGGTTTGAAACCAATTCTTGCAGTTTATCCAAATGTAGCATTCTAAATCCCAAACATTTCTTTACTAAGAATATGAATTCATCACAGCACTAATAAGAGATTCTGGGAGTGGCAGAATCAAAACTGTGGTTTCCCATAGATTGATGTCTCAGATAATTATTTAGCATATAAAGTGATATGAATTCTGACTGAACTTTTTCATAACAAACATTCACAGTATCTCCCTCACATCTGACATTCAGCAAGAGGTAAAACACTAAAATTTTTCTTTATTTTCACAGCATTTGGAGAAACTCACTCCCTTAGGATTTGTGAGATTTCAGAAACAAGTGACCATTATTTAAACTCAGTCAAAAAACAACCAAAAAAGTCTGTTGCTGATGTATGCAGCTTTAAGATGTGCTTTAAGAACTAGTACTTTCACAAATTCAGCAAGTATCATCTGAAAAAAAAAGAAATAAATGCTCTGATACATAGAAATAACTTAAGATTTTACAAAATATGCAAAGAATACATCACACTGGATTGGGTGGAGGGGGGGAGTCAAACTTGATTAAAAATGCAGCCAAGTTAAAACCTTACAATGAATGGCAGAAAAGACAACAATGTTAATGAATGCAAATCAGGAACTGAAAATTGGTAAGGTAAGCGTAGGGACATGAGGAAAATAACACAAACCATGTAACAATGCAAGAGGGTGTTCTGATTGTACATTTTAACAAATAGTAATCCTGATAAATGCATTAATATAATCCACAACAGAAAGAGTGGATAAAACCAGGAAGAACTAATTATTTCCATTGTATGTTAAAAAAGGTGAAGTAAGAATGGAAAGTCAAGTTATCAATCATAAGAACATTTTTTTTTTTAATAAGGTATATAGTCCAAACCAGGATCAACTATCCTACACCATTCTAGACACACATTTCTAAAACTCAGAACTAAAATTAATCTTCTATCATAGGAAAGACCGTATCTTTGTAGCATCCTTATTTGTCCTTGTAAGCTCCTAGTCTATGAACTGTTTCCCTTAAAATAATTTAACTTGAGTACTACTTGCTTTCTCATTTCTGGATGCAGAGACCATTTTGCCTTTAATTAGACGCAATTTATAGTTATTTGTCTTGCTCATGCCGTTGCAGGGGAGTAAAATTAGCATTATACATTAAAGTGATATAATATGTAGACTGGGACAATCGTTACAGCCTTCCTTCTTGTGCCATCTGGAGGTCATCTTTCTCAATATTTTCATAAGGGATATTTCTCTAGTAAACTAATTTACATTATCTAATACTTTCACAGCCATAGCTCTCAGCAACAGTTAATCTTATTATGGGTATTTCCAATCATATAATCCTTAGAATATGATCTGTAGTGACCCTGAGACTGTGGAGTTTAAGGGAAGTGAGCAAGACTTGACAGAAGAATTATAATCCTGGACTTCAGAAAAACAAACTTTAGCCTCTTCGGAGACCTGCTTGACAGAATCCCATGGGAAACCGCTTCAGGGGGCAAAGAGGTGCAGGAGAGCTAGCTGATTTTCAAGGACAGTCTTATCAAAGCAGATGAATGGTCTTTTCTGGAGTGCAGGAAGGCAAACAAGCAAGGCAGAAGGCCAGCATGGGTGAACAGGGTGATCCTGCCTGAGATCAGATGAAGAAAACTGGGTGACACGTAAGGTGGAAGCAGCAGTACAATGACACTGCCTGCACATGTAGGAACAGAGTCAGGAAAGCCAAAGATCAACTGGAACTGAAATTACCAAGAGAAAACAAAAGGAAAATGAAAGGTGTATGCATATGGACATGCATAAGTCCTAGGTACAAGATGGGATACATGCAAAGGTGTTGAAGGAGCTGGCTGGTGTCATTGCAAGCTTACCCTCTACTGTCTTTGAAAGGTGACAGCAATTGGGGAGGTCCTTGTTGACTGGAAAGATGTAAAGGCCACACTCATCTTCAAGAAGATCAAGAAAGAACCTTATCTCAGTCTCCGGGAAGGCTATGGAGCAAATCCTTTTCCAATACATTTTTTAAACATGTGAAAGACGATGATTGAAAGTAGCTAGCATGGGTTTATCATGGGCAAGTCATGCCTGATGAAATTTGTTGTCCTCTGTGATGAAGCGACTTGTACTCTGAACAAGGGGAGGGCAGTGGATATTTTATAACTTGATTTTAGAAAGGTCTCTGAAAGTGTCCCATAGACTTCTTATCACCACATTCATGAGCTACAAGCTGGATAAGTAATCAGGTGTCCAGAAAATTTGCTGGACTGATAGACCTAAAGGCTGGGGTCTGACTATGTAGAAAGCAGCTCTGCAGAAAAGGATCTGGAGGTGATAGTGGAAGACAAGCTGAACACAAAGAAGCAGTGTGTCTTTGCAGCAAAGCAGCCAATTTTATGGGCAAGAGCATAGCAAGCCAGTCCAGACAAGTTCATCTGGAGTACAGCATCCAGTTTGGGGTTCTCCAATACAAGTATAATATTGGCATACTGGAACAAGTATGGTGGAGGACCACCATCTTGGTACGGTTAAGGGCTGGAGAATATGACCTATGTTGAGAGACTTCTGCCTTTTAATCCTAAAGAGAAGGCTCAGGCAATAAGAGGGCTCACTTCTGCCTACAACTGCATAATTTGAGGATACAGTGAAGAAAAAGACAGACTCTTCTTGGGAGTGTACAGCAACAGGAGGAGAGGCAGTAGACACAGCTGTCAGCAACCTGATCTATATAGACCTCTTCAGAGCAAAAGTTTGCACCAGATGACCCGTGGACAACTCTTCCAAACCAAATTACAATTCCATGATTCTTACATATACAGTGAAGAGCCAACAAACTTCTATTTCTACAACTAAACAGTTATCTAAATTTCCTCTTAGTCTTCTAACAGTCTAGATTTTAGATAGTGGCATCCTCTACATTGTCTTTTGTTAATTACTGCAGTCCCTAAAGATTTACACCAGTGTTGTGTCTGAGATCATAACTTAAATGGAAGTATAATCCAGCTCACTGCATCCTGTTGTACAAGAGGACAAATTCTTATCAACACTAACTAACTGTTAAGCAGTTTAGCAGGTTATTGAAGTGTGATTTAAGTAGTTTAATATTGGTCTAGATTTCTAGAAGCTGCTTCCCTACTACTTTCCAAGGTGAGAGCAATACTCCTAAATATTCTAATTTCTGTAACAGATTAATTATTGTACCGGAGCTGAAATTTTTTTATGCTATGTATTAAATTATATTTCTTATTAAGAAGCTTTAGGAGATCCTGAACAGGAAGATTTTGCAGTCTGGAGAAGAAAGCCCCCCCTTTCAAGTTGTTCATAATTTGAACTCAAAATGGTTAAAGAATACTAAAAGACAGAGAAAGTAAGGTGGGAGGGAATGATTAATCTTATAATAAAAGTAGAAGAGGTTTCCAGATTATTTTATGTTTTGTTTGTTTGGTGTATTCCTAGGAAGATTAGAAATATGTAGAAACATTATAATCATAAATTCTACTCTCACTTCCACCATTGTCTTCTGTATATTGAAGTTAGTGAGACCCTCGTAACACCTGTATTCTCTTCCATAATCAATGTAATAAGATTCCAAAGGTGATATGTGCATAATTACATGTGCATAGCCACAAAATTAAATTACTTTGTATCTAGCAGAAAAGCATTCTCTATTCACACCAGTGCTCTAAACTCTTTGGTAGAACTAAATAGGAATGTAGTAGCCCAGATGTTATTTCAATGACAAGATCATCTGAATTCAGTGTAAATTTAACAGGCAACAGTTATAGGAGTTATTCTGCACTTATGCTTCTATAGTTGGCAGTTCTACAAGGTGACATTTAGAAAGAAATGGCAGGCTTTAAGGAAAAAAAAAAGATCAGAAAAAAGATGGTATGTAGGTTCCAGGTAGTCTAAGTGTTCAAAATGCTTAAGTAATTTAGGGGAAGATCTAAAAGAAGCTAACATTATAAAAGGACTTTTATAATATTGCTCTTTTTGAAGTTTACAAGTTTGAAAAATAATTCAGTCAGACACCTGACGGGAGTTAAGCATGTAATCCTTTTTGGATGTTAATTCATTACAAAGTCAGCTCAGAGGATTAGAGTGCTCAAGGTTACCTAGTGTAGGCCACCAAAATGAAAAGCCATATCTGAGAGCAACCGTTTCCCCAAAGACTGCACTCTGTTGTAAAATCTGCCAGAAAGCTATCCTATGATTCTTTTTGCATTAATTATTCCCGTTCTTTCCCAATGAACTGTAAAATAATTTGTCAGTATTTCTGGACACTTTGGAAGGTGATAGAAGATGAGAACTGAAGTAATTTAGCTTGCTTTATCACTGGCAAGACCGAGTTACCCACACATGTAAAACATTTAACCAAGTGTTAGTCATCCTACATATCTCTGCTGGAATTCCTGTGTGTTAAAAAACATATTACTAACTTGGTTTTTCATAAGACTAGTATGTGTTCCAGTCTATACTATGGCATTACATGTGCAAATAATTTAATATGCAAATACTATTAATTTATTATAATTATAATTAATATTACTAAATACAAATATACTATTGCAAATATATGCTATATATACACTAGACTATACAGTTCACCCTTTCAGTTTAGGTCAGTGGCATTATTACCTAAATCATTAAAAACAAAACCTTATCATCCAGATGAGAACAGTCAAATATATGCTTGCAAGTCCACATAGATACACATACAGGTCTATATAGTGAATGAAATATTTTACAGGAATGGAAGTACTTTAACCAACTTTTTTGTAAAAACTGTAAGCATAAAAATATTTTTATGGTTAAATAAAGACATACCTGTCAGGCACACTATTGTCCTAAGCCAGCTCCTTAGCCAGAGACCTCGAGCTGTCCGTATCTAACATAATACTGTATCCAAGCTAATGAGCCCGCAGAGTGCTTGCACTTAAGAGCAAGCTACTTTGCAGCATGGTGAGACAGTTTGTTTTATTTCCTGAAAATAATTTTGTAGGCACTCTTTAAAAATGAAGTTGGTATACTCAAAACCAATACTACACACAGGCATATAATTGAATCTAATCTCCTCAAAATATCAAAGAATAACCAAGGTTCATCTGGTGTAAGCAGCCATGCTTTACTGAAATCAAGAAAGTGGGACAGTGACAGAGATTTTTCATTAAAAGGGTTATCAGATGAAAACAATAAAAGATGGAAAATAATCAGTTCTTCCAAGTGTGAATATAATGGAGTAAACAATGTTCAGATAATAATTAAGTTAGGAAAAATAAATTCTAAAAGATGCATAAAACTGGTGTCATTGCATTAAAACATTCTGTTTATATGTAAAGACTTTATAAAGCTACAGTATTCTAGTGTATCTGTTACATACATAGACGTCACTAGAAGATACTGGGGTACATTTTAGTTCAAAGACTGATATTTAGAGGCAGGATTTGAAGACTGTTCCCCTTTATCTCAAAATGTTATTATAATAAGCAGCAAGTTGGTAAAATTATTTTCATAAAATAAAATGATAACAAATTACAGAATCAGAATCACAGAATCACACAGATTCTCCATACCCTTTTGTATTCAAGGATTTTTGTCTCCAGTTCTTCCTCTCATGATCTGCTTATCACAATATGTCCTTGAAGCAATTTACAGTTAAAGGTGAATAACAAGTTTCATCTCATGTTATTCTAGAATCTGTAGGCTCTCTCTGTCATATCCATGTCATATGTGATTCTCTGAAATCAGCAACTGTCATACATATGCCTCTTTATCCAGCACACACATATGAAGATAATAAAAATATATATGATTGGACAATGCACCACAGTTTTGACATACAAGATGACATTCTCCACCTACTGAAATTACCTCTCAGTATAACAGTAATCTTAAAAAAAAAACCCCCAAAACCCCCCCAAAAAAACAAAAACAAAACAATCCAAACGTTAGCTTTTCAAAAACAGATTTAATTATGTGGATAGCTGAACTAAATTTTTCCCTGTAAAAAAAAAAAGATTCTGTAATTTAAACTTGTTTTTCTACACTAAAAAGCTGTTGCGTATTATTAAACTCTTCTTTTTTTCTTCCTTGAAGAATGACATCATTTTGTTTAATTTTCTAAAAAGCTTTTTTTCATTGAAATTTAGTATCGCAGTCACTGCAGCTCTTTCAACCTCTAAATGTTAGGCTGCATTGTTAGAAATAAGAAAACCACAAAACTCTTGAAAATTAAGTTTATTTGTATTAATTCATCTACATAATTCATCAGGAAAAATGTTCTTTATTAGCTTCTTCACTGACAAAAGAAATGCCTCATTAATTTTAAACACATCAATCTGAAAATGTTATCCATGTCAGATAGAATAATGACTGACATTACAGAGAGCACAATAAACTGCACAGAAAATACAATCACCCATTATTCAGTCATGTGAATTTATACTCATGTGAGTAAAAGCACATGCATTTTTGTACTGTGAAAGCTTTGAAAAGTAGAAATATTAAGAGTAACTGTGATGTAGGTGAGGAGAGAGATAAAGAACATGGATTTAGAAAATAATTTAGAGACAGATAAAATACTGACTTTTACTTGTTTTTAAAATAATCATAGAATGTTGTGAGTTGGAAGGGACCCACAAGGATCATGGAGTCCAACACTTGCCCTAGCAGAGGACAATCCCAAGATTCAGATTGTGTCTGAGGGCATTGTCCAAATGCTCCTTGAATATTGTCAGGCTTGGTGCCATGAGCACCTCCCTGGGGAGCCTGTTCCAGTGCTCCACCACCCTCTGGGTGAAGAACCTTTTCCTAAAGTCCAACCTACACTTGCCCTGGCATATCTTCCTGACATTTCCTCTGGTTCTATCATCGGTCACTAGAGAGAAGAGATCAGTACCCGCCCCTCCTCTTCCCCTTCTGAGGAAGTTGTAGAGTGCAATGAGGTCTGCTCTCAGTCTCCTCTTCTCCAGGCTCAAAAATCCAAGCAGCTTCAGCTTCTCCTCAGATGGCTTCCCCTCTAAACCATTTACCAATTTTGTGGCCCTCCTCTGGGCACCCTTTTCCCTGCTCACCCTTGGTTCACAGACTTAGACATCTCTTCACAAAAAGCTTTCAAGTTGGTTCAGGATTGACTTATTATTGGTAAATCCATACTGGCCTGTTCCCACTCACTTCTTTTTCCTCACTTCTGGAAATTATTTCCATGTGACTGCAGTGTTACATTATATTACTACTATTAGTCTGTTAGGTATATCTAGCTGTCCTATTTAATTTCTGAAATCCAATCAGAATCAGAAGTTGTTTCCTTTTTGTTCTTTGTTATACACAGTACGGAAATACCAGAAACAGCCTGACTGTTTCTCTGATTAGAAGTTTAAACATCTGATTAAATGAATGGTAGATGCAGAAACAAATAAGCAGTAGTTCCATAACATGCAGATTCAGCTAGGTAAGCTTTTTGAAGATCTGCTGTCTAAATGAATATTTTAAAAAGTCTGTCAACATCTGTTAAAGCACATATCCACAACATATTTTTGTTTTTGTAGGCACTATGGAGGCTTGCTCACGTCATCCAGCATTAGTAGTTACATTCTCTTACCTGATATGTTGCAACTAATTTAAGTTGAAACTAGAAACATCAGAGGGCTGAAAAAAAAACTGATCACCTTGGAAGTGTGAAAAATGGTAATTCTCAGAGAAGGAAAAAACAACAACAGCAAAGTAAAATAAGGTTTGTAGAGGGGAAAAAAAATGAAATATGACTATGAAGTATGTTATTCTCCAGCATATACAGTTGTTTTGAGGCCTTTCCTCTGCAATAACCAAGTTACATTTGCTGGTTTTTAAGCATGAGTCATTCTTCTTGTCTTGTCTCAGTTCTAAATATTTATTAATTTATATATTTAAAATAATAGATGGACTAGCCAGCTATTCAATTGATAGGAAGGAAGATGACATCTGAAAAGACTTGACTTACTAAAGACTTGTAAATTATCAGCTTTGTATTAGCTATTAAATCTTTATTTTTCTATTAATGCTGGTTATCACTTCTCTGTAAATATAATCTTTAATGCCTGACAACTAAAGCCTATTCAAATTGAGCTCTGTGGAAAAGGACCTGCGTGTACTCGTGGACAGCAGGCTGGCCATGAGCCAGCAGTGTGCCCCTGTGGCCAGGAAGGCCAACAGTATCCTGGGTTGCATTAAAAAGAGCATGGCCAGCAGGTCAAGGAAGGTTCTCTTCCTCTTCTACTCTGCCCTGGTAAGGCCACATCTGGAGTACTGCATCCAGTTCTGGACTCCCCACTTCAAGAGGGAAAGGGATCTTCTGGAGAGAGTCCAGTGGAGACCACAAAGATGGTTAGGGGTCTGGATCATCTGCCTTACGAGGAGAGGCAGAGAGAGCTGGGACTCTTCAGCCTGGAGAAGGGAAAATTGAGAGGGGACCTTATCAATGTCTATAAATATCTGAAATGTGGGGGCCAAATGGATGGGGCTGGGCTCTTTTTGGTGGTGGCTGGTTGCAGGGCAAGGGGCAATGGACAAAAACTGGAACACTGAAAGTTCCATACAAACTTAAGGAAAAATTTCTTTACTCTGAGGATGACAGAGAACTAGAATAGGCTGCCCAGAGAGGTTGTGGAGTCTCCATCTCTGGAGATGTTCAAAACCCACCTGGACACTTTCCTGTGCGACCTGGTGTAGAGACTCTTCTTTGGCAGGGGGATTGGACTAGATGATCTCCTGAGGTCCCTTCCAACCCCTACCATTCTGTGATTCTATAAAATTAACTTATGCTTCTCATGCAAATCTCATGTTTCTCGAGTAAAACCTGCTGTCAGATCAGTTTAATTGTGCTTGTTTGAGAGAAAATTATGTCTGTCTATACAGGTTGGGGACCAGCGTCAGAAGGAGTCTATCTAAGGGAACTTTGAATTCAAAACTTTACATCAACCCACCAGACACTTAGATAAACCTTTCCTCAGTTTATCAATATTTTCCTTGTATAGGGTGGCCCAGAAGTGGATGCAGTATTCTAAGTGTGATTAAACAACTGGAATCATAGGCAAAGGCATATCTCAGATTGAAGGAATGTGAGACGTATTTGAGACACGAGAGACACAGTACCATATAAGTGTTAGAAGTCAAGCACAAGTCATACATTCAGGAACATGCCCTTTCTCACTTATTTCCCCCAAAGGACTCACAATCTGTGAGAATATCTTCTGAGTTAATTATTTCTTTTGAATAGAACACAATGCTGACATAAGCAAGTTCATAAACATTACAGGATGTTTCTGAAGACATAATTCACAGCTAATGTATCTAATTTAACGTTTTATTTCTTCCTTGTTCTAATCTCCAAATTCCCGGTAAAACACAACGATAGTTTGTTACAACATCGACCACTCTAAATGGATATAATGCACTGCATTTCATAATTATTATGATCTTTAATCCTGTTTCGGAAGAAATTGTGTGGCTCTGAAGCGATGAAGTTAGCAGGTTCCACAGATTCTGTTAAACTATCTTCTCTACCCACTGGCAAAAAATTAAAGTAATTCTTGCCCAACTTTCTTCAATCATATTACATTTTCCACACATATTAAAAAAAAAAAAAGGTGGATTCTACAAATAGCTCAGCATTCAGTTTATGATGACGAGACAAGTGTGCAAATCTCCAAGTTGAAAAGACTTTTTACAGCAAATGGTTTTACCAAAGTTATTTCTATCAGAAATCAAGTACTATTCTCAAGTACTTCAAACTAGGGTGTTAAAATACAAGACAGCAAGACTTAAAAACCCAAAGACACTGCACTAACATTGTGCTAACAGAAAATATACACAGGCTAACTGTCTTGTAGTTCCCTCCATCATAATTTTCCTTTTTGATTCCAACACTTGTCTTTTTGCAGTCATTGGGAATGTACACCATTTAAAAAGTAATAGAGATCTCTGTTTTGATCAACTTCTGCTGTTTGTTCCTCTGTTTGAGCCCTGTGTCTAGGCACAAAATTTGGGACACCTGAAGGCGAATACAGAGGCAAAAAAGGCACTGAATGATACCTGCATCCTCTATATGACTAAATAACTGTCCCATTTAGTCATGGACCCACTTTTTCATTTATCATTTTACTGCACATGCAGCAGTAGAAGTTCTTGTTATTGCCTGTAACATCCTTTGCCATTTCAATTCCAACTGAGCTTTGGCTTTTCTGCCACTATCCCTGCAGACCCGGGCAATGTTTCTAAGCTCCCTTTTTGCAGCCTGTCCTCATCTGAATATCCTTTATGTACTGGAGCTTGGTCATGAGCTCCCTGGTCAGCCAAGCTGGCCACCTGATATACATATTTTCCTAAGTATTTGGATGAACCATTCCTATACTTGAAGGCACAGAACCTTAAAGAACTACCAGCTCTCCTGAATGAGATAGCTTACATTGGGGAAAGTCATCCCAATTTTTTAAAGTAGTGATTTTTTTTTTTTTTCAAAGTAACAAACAACCCTCAAGTCACTCAAGATCACTTCTTAATCTGTACCTTAGCAACATCTATTAATCAGTATATTAATTAGTATTTGAACTAAATTTTTAAAGGTCCATTAATTCTTCTGGTAGAGTAGATATTCTTTTAAAATTCAGGATTTTTTTTAACCAACATGGAAGATTTTCAAGAGTTTCATGCTAAGTATGTATGGAAAGTCTCAAGGTAAAATAAGGAAGTGCACACATTACCCAAATTTATCATTTTAAAATTCCTTTTCAATACACATTTTTTCACCACTTCAGGGTTAGGATAAATTTTACATAAAATGTATTCTGTTCCTCTATTTTTTTTTTCCCTGAAATTTACTGCAAACTTAAAATTAGATTTCAAATTTTACCATGTATAACCCTGTATGTCCTATAGCGTTTGCAGTCTTGAATCCAAAATCTACAAATCTCATTGAAATTCATTGACTTCAGAGAATGTCAGATGAGAAGCATTAGTGATTAATAAATAAAAAAAATATTTAAAGTAGGTAAAATATTAGAAATTAAAAATTAAATCAGAGGAAAGACATTGGAAGATACATAGACTTAGTTGCTGAGTTCAAAAAATTAAAAGTTATTATTTTGATTTATAACAAGTTTATATACTATTTGTATAACTTCCTAAGGAAAAAAAAAAATATATCAAGTGTAAGATTTTTAACAATGATAATATATATATATAATTACTGTTTAGGGAGATAATTAAGAGAAATAAAGAATAATTAATAATTATTTTTTTTAGTCCTAGCCCTTAGCATCTAAGACTTGGTTAATAAATAAATAAAAATTCTTATGGGTCTCTGCAGAAATACTGAGAATTATCAATCCCTTTGTGATATTGATACTCCAAGGATCATCTGCATCAAGACAATCCTTGAAATCTTTTTGTTGTTGTTATTTATTGTCCATAATTAGTCAATTTCTACATGTTCCAAATCCTTTGGATCATGCAGCAGTCAATCAAGTGAGCAGATCTTCACTAATTGAATAGTGCTTCAATTAGTAAGTCTGTATTTTATATTAGCTTCCTTGCAACAGACAATTAGACATTTAATTTTGTCTAGGATCAAATATTAAAATCAAGACTAAAATTCAATATTCTCATGATCTGATTCTGTTCAGTTTTTCTCTTAACAGACCTAAGTTAATGGTCTGTGGGTGAGGCGTTATTTATTGACTTGCTTTCTAAAACTCCAGATGTGACACCAAACTGCTTTTAACTAGTTTGATTTCTCCTGTCCCTTTTCTAAGTATTTTTTTTAGTACTTTTTGATATTGTTGATAGGTGGTTTTGCTTAGTGAAACAAACACAGAATTCAGCTTTCTGAAAATTGCAAATATACTTTATGTACCCTTTTGGCTGTTTGATTTAAACAGAACTTGTAGATGAGCAGCAGCAACATATCTGGTTATTTTCTTGGGAAAAAAAAATAATTTGACTACTACTCCTAAAAGATATTTGTGAATATTCAATTAAAAAATTACAGTTAGCTATTGAGTTTATCCTTCACTACAGAGCTCTTTGAATAGCTATTCAGATAAATGAATGGATGTATAGCTAGTTACCCTTTGTATGTCTATTATCCAGAATTCACATTTCATAGTTCTTTAAGTTCACTTAATTTAGAATCAGAAATATTCTAATATAACCCATGGCATACCCAGTTTAATTAATAATTAGTTAATATTCAGAAGTACTGATCACCAAATCATACACACCATTAAAGTAATTAAAACAATAAATATAAGACATCTTATTTAGGCCCTTAAAAAGTAAAAACCTGATGGGTTTCTGATGGGCTGTGGCTAGACTAGATAGTTAAAAAAAAAAAATGCATTAAATCATTAGATTTAAAAATTCATCTAACCATTAGGTATCTTACAATAACTATCTCTAAAATTAGGCAGCTACATTTATCAAGTACAGTAGTGCAATGAACTTGACTCTTGGGAGCTCACCTATATATGATCTTCTGAATTAAAGAGGAAGGACTGGTATGCATGGATGGGCAGATGATGTACATCTACAAGGGAAAAAAAAATATATATATTTTGTTTGATCTCTACTTCACACAGCTCAAGCTGTTTTGTAGACTGTACTACGGGATCTTATAGATCAATATGAAGAGTGTCTAGACACAGTTCAGGTCTATACTTTTTTCTGGATGTGATAATAATTCATAAGACTATTGACTCCTTAATGAGGAGTCCATAGGAGAATAACTGCTGTCAACAACAAACTACTCAGAAATATTTCTTCCTCCTTTATGGTACTAAATGCCTTCAATTTCCAGCTTCAAGGCAATTGTTGAAAAACAAGAGGTAGTCTTTAAACCAGGTAACAATGACACTGCTTCATATTTATACCTTTTCACAGAATATGAACTAGCTGAAGACCTTTGTTTTATTTTCCTCAAGTTTTCTCCACTGAAGGCAAATGGAAAAGTTTTATACTTGAGATTCTCTTGTGAACAGAAAGGGAACAAGCTGTGCTAAGAAAAAAAAAAAAAAAAAGGAAATGTATTTCCCTGTCAAATGACAGTACATCCCATCTGAAAGGCTATCATGTACCTCGGAAGGTACGGCACCCTGGATGGATTGTTTAAATAATGATATCTGCTAATAGCAGCAGTATAATTAGTAAAGCTGGACCTGAATACTAGAATAAATTGATAGCAAGTGATCCTTACATTAGGAGTAATTCCTGAAACTACTCTAGAGTTTTCACATTCTAGAAGGCTTAGGTAAATTGAACAGAGTCCGACTGGACATCCCCGCCTAGTGTCAGAACAGGATGAACGCTCTTCAAAACGGAAAAAGAAACAGAGTCCTTAAGGATTTGGTGAGCAGTTCAGAGAAATAACTTATACAGAAAACAGCACCATAGAACATACCCAATAGGTAAGGCCAGACAAAGCAATTGCTATAGATGTTAGGAAAATAACAGCGTCTTTTCTAAATGGATTCATTCAACTTCCCTTCCCCTATCCCAATCTCTTTAGGGCTTGGTTTCAAACAGAGAGTGTAGCAAGAAGACCCTCTCTTTGGTAGGCACAATTACTGTGCTCCTTAATCAAACTGTTAGTAAGTCTAAGTATGAAAGTTGCTAAAAAAAGTAGGAAGCACTAGACTTAACAAAGACAGGGAATCAAAGTACCTTATTCAATGAAATGTTTTCATGGCCATCCTTTATTCGTCACCTTTCATTTTCAGTGTCTTCTCCGTTACATTGAAGACACTATTCCGAAGGTTTTCTTTCCAAAGATACTTACTTGCTTTTAAAGCGCACAACCTCTACAGTTTAATTTGTAAAAAATTGCAAAGGGCAATCATCAACGTCTTTATATACATTTAAAAAAAAAATGTATAAAAAAATGAAAGTAATCTAAAGGAAAACAGAGGTATCCTTAAATGCATAAGCTGATACTTAATTCATGGACATAAGCTACCTTTGGTCAGAATCACATATTATATTGTTCTTTCTCTCTGAACAGGTAAGTATTTTAAACTTGTATGAGACCTTGACACATAGCAGGTTTTTTGTTTTGGTTTGAGTTGCTTTTTAAGACCCAACACAGCTGCCAGTGAAATTCAAATGTATGCAAGATTAGAAAAAATATTGCAACGATAGTAAATAATAAAAAACAACATTCAGATGACTGGCTTGATCTCTGTCTTTAATTGTTAACAATAATGTAAATTTGTGACACTGCTTTATCACCCATACATCTGCTGCATCAAATGTAATATAAACATTTTAAGCTGCCCAGCCTTCAGTTGACAAATCTGCTGGTTTCCACAAGTGTGTGACAAACTGGAAAGTTTCTCTCTTCTCAGAAGATCAAAAGTGGGATGTAAATTCAGCCTTTTCACTTCAACTGTTTTGCTGCATACAAGGAAAATAGATTCCCCTGCTATGTTAGTGAAAACAAGGGCTGAGAGCTGCTCTCTGAGATTTCTGCCCAGCCAAGGGGGCAACCAAATTCTAAAGAGCCTTTCCTTACCAGTTCAATGGGGCAATCTCTGGGCAGCAGATAATGAACTTCTGCCAGCACCACTTGTCAAAAACTGAACAAATCTTAGTACAGGATAAGAACAAAGTATGGATTTGAAGAGAAATACTCTTTTTAAAGAAATACATGATGACAAGAAACATTTGTTGGAGATGCTATTTTGTCAGAAAACATTACCAAGATGCAACAGAAGAGAGGAAAATAGGGGAAAAAGTCAAAAGCATGTTGTTTCTCCTACAGAGAAACATTTTCTGTAAGAAAATGTGTTTTCACGAGGGCACCATCACCTTGGATGTGGGGTTCATTTGTTCCCTGAAAGGCATCCTGGAAACCAGAACCTAATTCTGAAGGTGTATAGTCAGGTTTTGTCCAAAGACAATGGCACGTGCCAAGTATTTAAGTTAAGATTGCCTGAACTACACCCTCCTCAAACTTGCCATATTGCTTTTGAAAACCTTCACATAATTGAGCTAGCTCTTTAGTAAACCAATACTTATGAGGAAAATTGTTTCTGTATTACAAAATATTGTGAAGCAGCATTTTAAAATAGTTGTTTGAAAAGGTGTAATACACACACATAAACAGACCATTGAGTATTTTGTTTTGTTCAGTTCTTTGAATTCACAAGACATTCTAGCTGAAAAAAAATAAAGTTAAAAAAAATTACTACATGAGCTGTGTTTGTAACCCTTGAGAACAGTTGGAATTTTGAATTATCCTGTAAAAGGTCAACAGAATTAATAATTACAGCTGTAACAGGATGTTTTAGATCTAATGTTAACTTTCTCTTGAAATGCTTAACTGTCTGTAGCTAGTCATGTAAAAAAAGCCCCAAAATTTTTTCAGGTGTTTTCAAACAAGCTGGAGACCAAGATCTTTATTAATCTCCATTTCCTGACTTTCAGAAGGTAGAGTCTGGGTTTGGATTACTTTTTGCTATCCCTTTCTAAACAAAAGTCCCTTTTCCATATCCTGTGACCTTATCCTACATCTTATGTTAGCTTCTTGATTCTGTAGAAGCTATACAGTTCCCAGAAAGCTTGTGCTTAGTCTGGAAATATTCTTTTCTACCTTAAAATGCCCATAAAGGGACAATCACTTATGTTGATCGCTGTAAAAAAAAAAAAAAAAAAAAAAAATCTATCTGCACTCTGGACTCCCAAACTATCTCTAAGGATTCAATCAACTCCAGCTTCAGTGGGACTTAACTGCTGTTCACCATTGTAGGACCTAGGGATGAACAAAGTTTCTCAGTCAACTGCAGGATGGATCTGCCTACTCTTTCACAACCACTATAGGTATCCAACAGAAGGCATGGAAGGAATAATTATTTCTCCTAGTAAGTAAAAACAAGTTTTCCAGATTATTTTCTTTGTCTGCTCCTGCAAATGAAGAGCAAAGGGGAAGAAAAAAAAATTGCTACAGAGAATTACAGATCTACGGTCACTGTGTCTTGCTTCTTCTTTGCCTGCTTGCCTCTAAATTCAAATGAATCTATGAGGCAACAAACACCCTTTATACATCAAAGAGGAACTAGATCTGCCTATCTTGTAAAATGCTGATGTAAAGCCAAATGCACCATGGATAAGTCTACTTCCAGATGAGGGCCAGGTCTCAGTCAGCTCCAAAAGAAAAGGTTCCAAACTAACATTTTGCAAACATCTGTTGCAGAATACAAGAGAACAAGAAAAATTTAGATTCTGAAGCTTAAGTAACAGCAGAAGATAAAAATGACAATTTGTGAGGAATTTTACAGAAAAGAAAAACGCGTTTACATACTGCTCCAGCTACATTTATACAATTGTTTTTCTGTACATTAAAAAAAAAAACAAACCTACATGGCCTCATCTCAGGATTTTTTTACATGCTTACTCAGAGTAGTCCTTAGAAGTCATATTGAGCAAGAAGGTATTAAAAAACAAAACTAAACCATAGAATTATGGTAGACATAATTTATTTGGTAGACCGAATTTTATTCCCTCATAAAACACACTAAATCTGAATAGACTGCAACAAAAAAAAAAACAGTAAGAAACTTCCAGTTCACATATTAGTCTAAGTTAACATTAAGCAACAGGACAAATAAGTGTTAAATTAATCAAACTTGAAATTTCCCCCAGAAAATGAAGACAAATTTAATATTCTGAAGGGCACTGTGAAGAATTTTTATAGACCTATATAATGGTTTATAAAAAATGAGAAGCAACATTTCCTTAATAAATGTTTCTTTCATCAAGCAGTTTTGTACAGTGAGGATGCACCCCAAGAGACACAGTCTAAGCTTTTTTTGGTGCATTTCCTTTCCATACCTTTTCTGTAGCTTCCTTAAAAAGCCATCTGGATACATCTATTGGCAACATGTCTATGACTGGCTTATAAGCAATTAAAAGTTGAAAAATTAACACATTTTTATATAACAAATCTTGTTATATTGCAACATATTTACCTACAAAATGAAGCAAAATAGTAAAATAAAATAGCACAACAAAGCATAATACAGTAACGAGATGTTAAAAATTACAGTGAATAACTGGGAAAAATAATCAAAGCTATACTATGCAAGTGAATGCAATTTTATACATCACATGCACAGGTCAGCATATCTATGCAAGTGTTTATCTTATTCTGTGCTTCTGATAGCGAGCAGATCATATTTTCAGCTCTAACTAAGTAGGCAGCTTGATTCTGGCACTGCCTGGTGAGATTCTGGAATTTTGATTGCTCTTGGGAAGGATGAGAAAACAATACCATTACCCATCATTGGCCCACAAATAAACTCATCTGGCAAAGTCATGAACAGTTGAGTTCAACAGAAACAGATTTTATTTTTTAAACATTTGTATAATCAATTGGAAGTTCCACACAGGATACATTAGACAGATAAAGAACTAGCAATTGATAATTTTAAAAAGAAAATAAAAGGTTTATTTGGAAGAGTGAACTTCATTTTCAAGATGAAGCATAGACTAGCATGTTCTCATCCAGCAAAAGAGGAGCAGAAACTGCAGGAATCTTATTAGGAGAGAAAGAGACAAATCAGCAATCTCACTATAACTTTCTCCATAAGACCGGATTTTAGCAGCCAGTCAGAATCTAGTCATTATTGACATAGAAAGCCACATGAAGGGCACTCAGTACTTCTAACCTAAATGTCCCCTCTGAATTTGCTAGCAAAGCATGTTCTTGGGGTGGACAAACAACAGCATGACATGTTTCAACGTCAAGCCTGATCTTTCATCAAGAGCCTACATGGTGTGAAAGAGTACACGTGCCCTCTTGATTGGGGTTAGGCAAGAGAAAAAGCACAGAGATCCAGTGTTTGTGGGGCTGTAAAGGGACTGCCAAAAGAAGACAAAAGCTGCCAAAACCTTTCAGTCACAGCTCCTTTTTTGTTGGAGTGCAGTGCTGTGCTCTCACTTCCATCTTCCACGTGTAATTGCCAAAGTAGATCAAGAAAAGATGGAGGAAAGAAAAAAAAAAAAAAAAAAAAAAAGAGCTTTGTATCCTGTGCTTACAAGAATGGGAGTTGCAATTCTGTTCACATGACTACCATACCATTGTAGCTACTGCAACTAAACAACGTCCCAAAGAGGTGCCCAGACCACAACTCTATTAAACAAAAGTTTAAAGACTCCTGTTAAACTATGTGGGTCACTGCTACCAGCAACCAAGTTTTGCCCCACAGCATGTCAATATCACCTAACTTTCAAATTCCTCAGCCATTAGAACTACGATATCTATTTTGCGCTACCTAGACTGTTCCAACTCGGCTCCAAAGGCTGCTCAGTAAGACCAACAGTATAGGTGTGGTCCTAACAAAAAAATTATAATATTAGGAGGAGGTCTGAAGACTTTTTAAAATATAGGTAAGTCCAGAAACCCCAAACAATGTGGTCTTTAGGTGCACACAGCTTAGATCAAATATTACTACCTACTCCAACAGCAGGAGTTTGCACCAATAGTCAGTAGCGGGTTTGGTTTTTTTCATTTGTTCTTTCCAGGTTCAGTATGTCTTCATCTTTATCGATTTATAACTTCTCTGCCATCATCATTTAAGTCCATCTCCATAGATTCAGGGTAACAGATTCATAGAATTTAAGGCCAAAAGAGAGACTTTTACATCTTTTTGATCCAGTCTCCTATATGTTAATTAAGTAATCAAGTTACGTCTTATGTTTCCCTCTATTAACATTTTTGTGTTTTGCTTTTTTGGAAGGAAAGTTTTAGACAAAAGTTTTGAGACTCAGTTTGAAGACACCAAGAAGTAAAGCATAGCCCATCTCCTTTACTATTTTATCCAGAAGACAAACAACAAGTACCCAAACTTCAGTGTTTTAGCTCAGATTAGGAGTGAGCTTTTGAAGATCTCCCAGTCATCACTACTCACAATACATTGGTTTGCATTGAAGGAAGGCCTTGAAGAGTACACACTGCAGTTTTTCTGTCTTAAACCATACTAGAAAATGTGTGCTATTAGTGGATCTTCAGGACCTGAAACCTTAGTTTCCTTTTAGATCTTGTTGTTGCATGAGGACTGCTGTTTGAGAAAGTTCAGACAAGATGGTCAAAGTTTCCCTTCTCAAATACATAATGGAAGTTTTCTTTAATCATTACTTTCCTATGAAGTATTAAAAACACTACCATACATAAAGTTTTGAACCTAAGAAAAGGAATAGTTAGATCTAACATTTTAATAACTCTTCTCATTATTATTACACAGATTCAAGAACAAACAAAAACCACATAATGCACAATAATGACAAATGTTTTAATTGATTGGTGGTGGTTTTTCCTCTAATAAATACACTTTTTATGATAAAATATGATGACATATTGATTAAGAAAAATTCTAGATTATATAGAAATAATTTACAGGAAAATTAGAAAATACAAGGAGTTTTCCATAAGCTTGCCATTTATAATATTTCTTTTTACACTTCGATGAATGTTTCAAAGCCCTGGTTTTCCTAAATCCTTTCAGGTATTGTATAAATAGCAGGACAAGGAGAGATGTACTGTTTACCAAAGCAATGTGCCTGTCACGTACGTTGAGAAGAATAAAAGTGCTGTTGTATGTAGTATGTTACAATAATACATCCTTAGGTCAGGCAAACATAGAAAGACTAGCCACTTTTAAGACTGAGATATTTTTGTTCAGATATCAAAGCTAGTTTTCTTTTCCCTTTGAGTTCCAGCTCCCCAGAAACCAGAGTTGTTGGTTTATCTTCACTTCATGCATGATCCAATAAAACAGCCCCCACACAGAATTCAAATCTGGTTTTGATTGGTAATAAACTAAATTTGTCTCTTCCCCCAAGTTGAGTCTGTTTTGCCCGTGCCAGTAATTGGTAAGTGATCTCTCTCCGTCCTTATCTCTACCCACGAGCTTTTCGTTATATTTTTCTCCCCCTGCCCAATTGAGGAGGGGGAGTGATAGAGTGGGCTTTGGTGGGCATCTGGCCTCTAGCCAGGGTCAACCCACCACAACAGGTAATAAAGAGATATTAATAGTGCAAACTCTAAATTGAAATAATAATGGAAATAATAAAGAACTGAAACAGAAAACAATTATTTCTTCTTCCCCCCTCAGAAGGCAGATGTTATTCCCTGTGAAGGATTCTAAATGCTTATTTCACCACTGGAATGATTCTGCAGTGGTTATGAATTAGTTACGTATTTTTCCCTGTTGGAAGAATAGTCTCAGCAACTACTCAAATCTGCAGGTGCTCACTGTATAGAGAAATATGAGTCAGCTACAAGGCAGAGTCAGGAGAAGTGCCTAATACAAGGTCCCATGGTAGCCAGAGAAATTGTGCTGGAAAGGCTGGATGAGCACTGCTCCACTGGACTCCTTTCAGCTGCGGGTTCTTAGTCAACTGAAAGAGCTGCAAAAAACCCTCTCATCTGCTTCTCCTCCCTTCCTTTCCTATTCCTGAACATGTAAGATCCTGCAGTACCACAGTCCATTGATAGGCTGACAAGAACAGAGAAAATTCCCTTTGTATCGATGTTGCTGTTTTGTGCAACCAGCAGATCTTCTGTAAGAAGCTCAAGGGAGATTGCAGTCAGGCTCTTAAATATACTGTCTAATGGTATTTAATACAATAAGATCTGATGGACTCTGATTCCTTCTTTTTATTCCATCTATATTTTAGTATAGTCAGGGAGATAAGTTATTGAACTGAGGCCTGAAAAACAACAGAAACTCTTCCAGAGAGGAAACTTTTGTTCAGAAAAAGTTCTTGCAGGATAAGAACTTTAATTTTTTACTCTTTTTGCCATTATCTGTATAATTTAGGGAAATTGAATGGATTTTAGATAAATAAATAATTTGGTCTGATTGCTAATGTAATTTTTATTCTACTTAATATATGTCAACATTTTTACAGTATAAAATCATAACATACAATATCCTATATGGATATTGTCAAATACCACCTTGATATATATTGAGACATTCTTGTTCAATTTTAGTGTCCCAGCTGAAGTGGCTAATAAGCCTTTTGGGTAAAATACCGAACATTTTACAAGAAAAACAATATTAAGTGAAAGAACAATGCACCTGTTACTTGCTTTTACATTTTTACTTCTCTCTGTACATGACACAGACATATACTATTTATCTAGAAATCACCATTGCAGCACAGTCTTAAGGATCAGATTCTATTACTATGTTTCCAGTACAAACATTTTAAAAAGTATGTTCCATGCCTTTAGTGATGTTCAGTTTAAACAATTACATGGTAGGAAAGAGATACGAGTACAGATGCAGGAGTCAGTGCCTTTCTTCATACAAACTATGATGTGGAATTAAAAGTACAAGCAATAGCTACAGTTTTAAAGATTCTTGCCCTACAAAGCCTCTCATCAGTCAATCTAAAAGGGATAATTTTAGACATCACAGAAAGTAAACAAGCAATCTTTGCCCCTGAGATATGAATAAAAAACTATTCTAGAGATTTAACCACATTAGATTGTAGTTGCACTACAGCTGGATTAAATATTTCAAACCATGTCTGAATGCACTCAGTCCATTTCTAAGCAGCATGAAAAATTGAAATGGTAACACTTATTTCATTAATTCCTTATAAATACATAACAGATGTGATTTTAGGATATGAATGAAACATTTCACAGAGACGACCTGTCTTACCAACCTTCTCATCACAAAATCTTCCATAACCTTCACAGTAAGAAAATATAAATCACTGAAGACAACCACAAACCAGAGTTGCATTACAAAACAAATATTACACATGAAATTCAAACTGTAATGACACTGCAGATGAGCCTCTGTCTGTTCCATTTTTTCAACTGTCTGTTTTTTTCTCTAAGATCTGTTAATATCAGCTAATTTGCATAAATTTTTGAAACTTAGGTAATTATTTATAGTACTTAGTATAATTTTGTGAACTAACTACCCAGCTGTTAAATATTTCACTTGTCGAATTTCCATGCCATTAGAAAGGAAATATAAAGTCAAAAGTGGATACCTTTTATCTCTTCAAGCCACACATATGAAGGTTACATACACATGACAAGGCACACTGCATTTCCCCCACTGATATTTTCACTTTTATACATGATGAGTTAGATGATAGAAGTCATTACAAGATAACCTGCATTTCTGAGTCTTCTGAAGGAGGAATAAGTTTCTAAACATTCTAAAAGGTAATCTCTAAGCTCAATGACTGTCACAGAGACAATAACCTGGGAGGAATACAGGGAAATTTTCTGAGCAGCCAGGGATCAGGTTAGAAAAGCTAAAGTCCTGGCAGAATTAAATCTGGCCAGGGACATCAAGGTCAACAAGAAAAACTTTTCCATGTATGTCAGTGACAAAAGGAAGACTAGCAAAAATGTGGGCCCCTTCCAGAAGGAAACGGGAGACCTGGTCACCTGGAATATGGAGAAGGCTGAGGTATTCAATGACTTTTTTGCCTCAATCTTCACTATCAAGCACTCAAGTCACATCCCCCAAGTCACAGAAGACAGAGGAAAGGACTCGGAGAATTAAGAACCACCCACCATAGCACAAGATCAGGTTCAAGAGCACCTTAGGAACCTGAACATACAAAAGTCCATGGGACCTGATGAGCTGCATCCTGGTGGATAAAGTGGCCAAACCACTATCCATCATATTTGAGATGTCCTGGCAGTCTGGTGAAGTACCCACAGACTGGAAAAGTGGTAACATAAACCTGATTTTTTTTAAATGGAAACAAGGAAGATCCAGGGAAATACAGGTCAGTCAGTCTCACCACTGTGCCTGGCAAGACCATGGAGCAGACTCTCCTGGAAACTATGCTAAGTCACATGGGAAGTAAGGAGGTGATTGGTGACAGACAACATGGCTTCACCAAGGGAAAATCTTGCCTAACCAATTTGGTGGCCTTCTATGATGGAGTTACAGCACTGGCGGATAAGGGAAGAACAACTGTTGTCATCTACCCGGACTTGTGCAAGGTGTTTATCACTGTCCCACATGGCATCTTTGTCTCTAAGTTGAGGAGGCATGGACTAGATGGATGGACTACTTGGTGGATAAGGAATTGGCTGGATGGTCACAGTCAAAGAGTTATGTTCAATGTCCAAGTGGAGACCTGTAACAAGTGATATCCCTCAGGGGTCAGTACTGGGACCAGCACTGTTTAACATCTTTGTTGGTGACATGGACAGTGGGATTGAGTGCACCCTCAGCAAGTTTGCCAACACCAAGTTGTGTGTTTTGGTCAACACACTGAAGGGAAGGGATGTCATCCAGAGGGACTTCAACAGGCTTGAGAGGTGGGCCTTTGCTAACCTCATGAAGTTCAACAAGACCAAATGCAAGGTCCTGCACTTGGGTCAGGGCAACCCCAAGCACAAGTACAGGTTGGGCAGAGAATGGATTGAGAGCAGCCCAGAAGAGCAGGACCTGGCGGGTGCTGGTGGATGAGAAGCTCAACATGAGCCGGCAATGTGCATGCTCATGGCCCAGAAGGTCAACCGTATCCTGGGCTGAAATGAGAAGCGTGGCCATCAGGTCGAGGGAGATGATTCTACCCCTCTGGACTCTGCTCTCGTGAGACCCCACCTGGAGTACTGTGTCCAGTTGTGGGGCCCGCAACATAAGAAGGACATGAACTTACTGGAGCAAGTCCAGAGAAGGGCCACCATGATGACCAAAGGACTGGAGCACCTCTCCTATGAGGACAGGCTGAAACAGTTGGGGCTGTTCAGCCTGGAGAAGAGAAGGCTGTGAGGAGACCTTATAGCTGCCTTCCAGTTCCTGGAGAGGCCTTCCCTCCCAGGAAGGCTGGAGAGGGACTTTTTGCAAAGGCAGGTAGTGATAGAACAAGGGGTAAAGGTAATAAACTGGAAGAGGGTAGATTTAGATTAGATATTAGGAATAAATTCTTTACTGTGAGGGTGATGAGATACTGGAACAGGCTGCCCAGAATACTTGTGGATGCCCCCTCCCTGGAAGTGCCCAAGGCCAGGTTTGAGGAGGCTCTGAGCAACCTCATCTACTGGAAGGTATCCTGACTCATGGCAGGGGGGTTGGAACTAAATGATCTTTAAGGTCCCTTCCAACCAATACCGTTCTATGATTCCTGACTGCCTACACTTTCTTCAAAATATTTTATCATTCTAAGTCTTTTAAAACTAACATTCTTATGGTTGTGGGGGCATTTAGTGGCCAACTAAACATGTTTATACATAAAGTAGCTGATCATAAATTATCAGAATTTGTATTATTTTACTTTCAGAGAACTATTCTCTTACTTGCATAAGAAAACACTCATCTGTGCAAGATGAATTTCAATACAAAACAACATCAAGAAATTACAACTGAACATAACACACTGGCAATTCCACTGACTCCTCTGTCCCCAGACTGACATGTTTCTCTAGGAACTGAAAAACAGACTTTGAAAATAAATCCCCTATTTATCCTGTATGCCCTGTCAGTGCCCATTACTCTCTGAACAGATTCTTTTAGACATTCCACATGAGGAGGTTTTAATGTTTAATACCAAACTTACTTATTTTAACGTATTTCTTGCTACACTTCATTTTGGTTTAGCAGATGGATACGACAATGTAGCAAAATCAAAATACAAGCAGAACATGGCAATTCAATAGCCAGGTGGATCACAATACCAATATGATGTTCTTTATACGTTCACTATCTTGGCACTGGGTATCCCCGGTCACCATGAGGGAATATTTAACTTGAATCCAGCTCAAGCCCATAGTTACCTTCAAAGTTCATTCCACTGGCTGCTCAGTTTTTATAGTCTATTGAGGAACTTAAATACTTCCTCCATGCTGGTCTGGCTAGCTCAGGAAAATATTTACATTCTTGATTAACTTGGGAAGAAAAAAAAAAATTAGTTACATAACCAGCTGATCCACTCAACTTATAAAGTCAGCTGATCTAAACAAAGCCCACACTGTGGTCCACTTTGTGTTGACCTAAAATTTAACTTTCTTTGCAATATCTGTCGTCACTCCTTGCTTTCTTGCCTGAGCTACATGAACTGATAGCCTATGCCCACCTCCTCTGAGCAGTCTTTCACAGTGGAGGGATTGTTGATCAGTCATATCATCATTTCTTTTGCCTTTGCTCCATCAGAGAGGGACCATGCAGGAACAGATTGACAGTTACGTCAAAGTTGAGCTCAGATACAGTGAGGAGGAGACTATCTGGAAAACGGTTTCCTCTCCTTCATTCCAAGCTGTGCAACATAATATGTAACTTTCCTAAAACTGAACACCTTGGCCACAACGATTAAAAAAAAAAAAAAAAAAGAAAGGATTTTCTGCATAAACTGCTTTCAACGTTCCCCTGTGATGAAAGAATATTATCACTATCTAGATGACAGCCCGTTTTGAGTATGTTAGACAACACAAAGGACCAGTCTCTGTATTTGAGGTAACGTTCTTTTTTATTTTCCTCTCACTGACATTAGCAGAAAGTATTTTCTTCTGGCAACCCAGCACTAGTTTTCCACAGAAGTTATTCACAAATTTAAGTTTCATAAACTATTTCCTTATTTAAGAAATTAAACATTTTATGTGAATAGAGAATGGCACTCTGTAGGTTTTATGTTTTGCTTCTTCTATTCAAACTCTACTTTTCCAATAAGCCTCATAAGTTATCTTCCTTAAGGCTTTCTCCCTGATCAGTTGCCCAGATTCTTCTGCCAAACTGTTTTTCCTTTCCTTTTTTTTTTTGCCCATGGCCCACATGAAGAAAAACATTCAGGGCTTCTTCAGGCAAGCAGTCTGGCTAAGCCTTCATTCTATAGAGCAAAATCCCAGTGTTTCCCAGATAGACAGCATATCAGGATGTTTTATGTGCCCCTCACAGTCCTTGGCACTAAGCTTTGGCCTGCAGGTTATTTGGTGGCACATTCTGGTTGCCAGACACTGATACTTCAATTGACATTTTACCAACAGTTCTCCAACTGAGCAGGAACCTCATGCTCTAGCCATACCATTACAGCACTAATTTGTGAATGCTGGCTTAACTAGATTTTTTGAGGTCTGTTCTACTAGATATAACCAGCAGCAAGTAATATGTTGACTCCAGCTCCACTGGGATGTGCAGATCCTGAACAGAGTCTTCTAGGCACTGCAGCTGTTCTCTAGGTTATTAAAAAAATCAAACAAACAAACAAAAAAAAAACCCACAACAAAACCCCCCAGATTTTTCTATGGGAATACAGTACAGTTTTATCATGCTTAGGAACAGAAAAGACAATAAAGAAAACATAAACTTAGTCTAAATCAAAATACATACCTATCATACAATCCTGTACTAATACCTCCAGGGGTCTACCTCTAAAAGCCAGAGGCTTCCTCAAGACTGAATAACAACCTCCCAGCAACCACAGAGCTCTGGTCACTCAACCTGCTTCTCATAAGCAAGAAGGAACACTAATCCTATTACCCTCAATTACCTCATAGTAGCTCAGTCACTAACATTATTTTGACTAACAACTCTTATCAGCTGGATGTCATCATCAGCTACATAGAAAGTTCACTGAACTCATTCAGAGAGCGGATAGGAATCACTTGTTCCTCTTTGTGTCAGGATAAAGAAATTTTGTGCAACTATGTTGTTGCATCGTAAGTTTATCTCCATAACACTGCACATGTTTTCACATGTCTTTCTTAAGCCCAGTTTATCAAAAGAGCCTTTTCCTCAAAGAGCTAGCAGCATTTATCTATGTATAGAAATAATTTATTCTTTCATCCAAATTATTCTGCCAAAACTGTCTCTCCCAATTATAATGAATAATTATGGATTAGCTATAAAACAATAAGGAGTGAACTGCTCTCTGAATCTATGGTGTGGTCTTGCAGCTTTATCTAGGACTTTTCTAGAAAAACTAAGTAGCGCTCAAGACTGCTTAAAATCACAAAGTCAGTCTTTTCCAGCCCACATTAAGAAAGCATAATTGAGTAAAACTATTAACATAAACAAACACAGAAAGAGATTAGTCAATTAGTCAACCTGATTTTGACTGCTTATACAGCTGTAAGGCAATAATTTCTATGCGTGGATGAAATAACTAAGATATGCTCAGCTAGAGCATAGAGAGGTACAGCCATAAATGTACAAAATACAAATATTTGTGTGAAGATTTTACTTTAGTTTATATGTATAAAGACATTGCATTGCCTCGCCTGTAGCAATTAAACTCTTTTTATTGTAGCACTATTGTAGTGGTGAAAATATAGTACTATTAGTTTGTCAGTGACCTGAAAAATACTTGCTGTACAATTTAAGTATTGGAATTAACTCCTTCCCAGATTATTTGCATTAGATATGGTATCCTTTCACAAAGGTAAAGGAAAAGGGAAGGATCGTTTCTACCCACAATGGTGCACAATTGTGGAAAGTCACAGGAAAATAATAGTATAAAACAGATGAACAAACTTTAAAAATCTGATGACATACTACAAAAATCTCAAATGTATTCCCAAAACCTCTTTCCAGTATTGCTAAATAGTATTAGTCATTGTTACCTTTTCATCTTTCCTCACCCATTTCCAGTTATCTTTTCTCTATTAAACTGAAACTTCTCCTACATACCCTCTACATTGTGTACATGTTATGGCCTTACCGTTACAATACAGAAAACATACAAGACAAAGTTGTCTGTCATCATTAAAGACTAGGATGCCATGGATTATGAAGACCACAGAGCAAGGAGTCCTATTAAGACTTATTTTCAGCATTGAGGAGCTATTCTGGTGAGTTCATTCACAATAGATCAGGTTATGCCCTAAAGCGGCCTCAAACAGTTGCTAGATCTACAGTTTTCTCTCATGAATACTTGACCACATTTATTGTTAGACTAGAAAATCCAGCTTAAGATCACCCATATCAGAACACAGTAAGTACCCTCCAGGGTCAGGCAACTTTTCCGCTTAGCACAGTAGTCTATTTCAGTGGCAACAGGAGACATTACTTCAGGGGATGAGACAAGCCTGAACATTTTCTTACGTCTGCTTCCTCTCTACTTTCACAGCATTTGCAACCACTATATTGGTGAAACTAGAGGGTACGTCTGTGCCTGTTATTGTATTTTCCAGTAGCAGAACTCTTTTCTATGTATCTGCTTAATTCTTTTTGATCCTGATGATAACATCTGCTTCTACAGCCTCCTGTGGTAGCAACATTCAGAGGCTCGCTGCCTACTGTATAAAGAAAGACTTTCTTCTACCTGTTCAAATCAACCTTTTATAGTTTCAAGTGCCCTCTAAACCTTGTATTATGGGATTTAGTGAATAACAGCTCCAAATTCAACTTTGTCCTCAGCCTTCTCTAAGCTGAGAGGTCCCAGTCTTTCTCCATTAGGCAGCTGTTCTACCTCACCAATGGTTCCAGATTTTTTTCTAACTCTTCTTGTCTCCTTACAGTACTTCAATTCTGTCTTGATTTTCATGACATTCTTGATGATGTCAAACAACTTGTTGACCATTTTGGTTGTTGCTGCATGTTAAGGCAGTGATTTCAGAGGACTATCAAAAATGACTCCAAGATCTTTCCTGAACTGTAAACACCAATTCCAAATTTAATGTTGCATTGACCTGGATGTATTCCTTAGATGCCTTACCTTAAAGTATTCAAAACTTATTCAAAACTGAAGCTTAGTTGCCACCTTTTGTCTGGTCTCTCAGTTTTATAACATCCTAATCGCAGCCCTTGCCACTGGCATGGCATTTGGCTGCCCAACACAGTATTTGTTGTGCTTTGTGCAATAAATCTAGTAGCCTTCATTCTGCCAGGGGACTTCTTACCTGTGTATCAAGCTAAAAATCTATTGAGTTTTGGAAGTGTATATTAATATAATTTATCTTTTTAACCAATGCTTAGTATTGCTTTTCTCTTACCCAGCTCTACACTTACTAGGCTCGCTACCAATACATGAGAAATATCCAAGTATATCAAAACAACACAAGTAGGCTGACCTGAAGTGCTCAGGTAACCTTCATCAATACATACTTCCAGTGCAAATTGCCCTTTTGGTTGCCTGCTAGTCATTAAGCTACTGCCCTCAGCTGGGCATGGTAAGGCTTCATCCCTTTACAGGGGTCTTTCTAAGCCTGTTCATGTCCTTTTTGCATAGACTTAAGAGTCAGGCATGCAACAAGCCTTCAGCTGATTGCCTCCAACAAACTTGTCAACTGCTCTTCCAAAGCTCAGGATTGATAGCAAAGAAATGTCCTGTTCTCCCAGGAGCTAAATACTCTCTGAGCTTCCTTGTCCTCCAAACCAAGGAGTTCTTCCTTCTGCCCTTCCTGAGCAAACCTGTTGTGCAGACTGCCCTGCTAGCTGTTCTCATCATCACTCAGCTACTGCTTTTTATCATTGCCTGTACAAGTTTTATATTTCCCCTTAGAGGGTTCATTAACTCAGAGACAGAGGAGTCTAGTTTCAGCTATCACTCATCTTACCTAAACATCTGCCAAAAAATTATCACAGCTTGCTATTTAAATTAATTATCATTTAACAGTTAACATAATTAACAGAGATACAAGCACTCTACAGCCAGAAGAAGAGCTGACATTTCAGCTTCCATACTTTTCTTTCTGGGCTGGGTTAAACATCACCCACAAACAGCCTGAAATGTCTTTCAGACATTCAGTCTGCAGGAGTTATCTATGTAATCTTAAAATAAGTGTTGAGAGTTTCCTCAAGGTTGAGTCTTCAGTCTTTCTTTTGTTTCTCTTCTCCTGCCAACACAGACCTTTTCTATTCAGCAAATATCCCAAGTCCACAACCCTATGTGCCTGTGTACCATACTGTCTTCTCCTTATAGCACCTTTTCCTTCTGGCACTATGCATGCATGTAAAAGGCCAGGATCTAAGATGCAAAAAACAGATGTGCAAAGATTGGAAAGTATTATTTCAGAGAAGAAGTAGGGAATGTGAGCTAAGATTCCTTTGATTTAAGCATATTGTGGGAAGACAGGTAGAAACACAGAAAACTACTGTCAACAGTGTAACCTGGGAGCAGAAAATGAAAGCTCCTATTGAAAGATACTATCCCAAGAAAGTTTTCTGTAAAAGCAGACCAATGTAAGATTACGAAACTGACACAGACATGTTTTACTGAAAGAAGATGAGAAATATCAGGTTGGCCAAAGTATGTATGCATATGCAGAGGAGAAAAGTCTGCAGTCAGTCATGGAAAAGGTGTGTAAGCCTGACAGAGGAAGAACATGCTTCCAGGTTCTTGCTTATAGTCTTTCTGTCAAAAACTTGGACACCTTGAGGGATAGTTACTGGATTGCAAATGAAGACATAAGGACAACAGTTGTTCCCAGGAGATGTGACTCTTGACTAAATCTGCCATTAAACTTTCTTGATCTCCTGAAAAGGTGTCGGCTGGGAAATAATCTGCTACAAGAGAGTAAAGGTAAAATGTTAATCCCTAAGTCTTTAATTTGCTGGCTTTTAGCTGCATCCCTACATGTTTTCCCAACTGTCATGCAGGGAACTATTCAAAATGGTATGGTTAAACTTGCATATGTGCATCCAGTATTAGAATTTATGCCATTGTGTGTAAGCTATAAAGTTTAAATGGAATTATATTATTCATAGATGTTAAAAGAGCAACACATAACCTTAACTGTAGTAAGATAGGGTCTGGCGGCC
>NW_010340595.1:0-208 GCF_000700745.2 Antrostomus carolinensis | reverse complement strand
GGTAAGTGGACCCAAAATGTGGGTGAGTGGCCCCAAAATGTGGGTGAGTTGTCCCAAAATTGAGTAAATGACCCCAAAATGTGGGTAAATAACCCTAAATTCGGGTAAATGACCCCAAAATGTAGTTAAGTAGCCTCAAAATTTGAGTAAATGACCCCAAAATTTGGGTAAGTAGCCCTAAAATTTGGGTAACTGGCCCCAAAATTTG
>NW_010340594.1:0-17259 GCF_000700745.2 Antrostomus carolinensis | reverse complement strand
AAATAGGAGGCTGTGTAGAATTTATGACTAAAATACCAACTGCTTTTGAATATAACTGTCTTGCATTATTGCTCTAATCTCGGTGGACAGTAACAAATGTAGCCCTGGAGCTGTGCCCTATATATATATATATATATATAATTTTACTTCATTTTTTTTTTCCTTTACTGATTCTAATAAAACTTTTATTTATTCCCTGAAGTGACTTTTGGCTGGTAGCTTGCAACTTCTATGGATTACTTCCAGAAAGTTTAAAAGGAGGTAACTAAAATAAGTCCACTGTCACTAAGCTTAAATTCACTGGGAAAAGGCTCTCGTGCTCAAAAATAGAGCAGAAAGGGGCAATGGCCAAAACAGCGGGTTTTTATGATCATTGTGATTGCCAAGAGTGAAATTGCGTGCCGAAAGCTCGGCTTGCTTCACGCCTCAGCGCTGCCGTGCCGGTAATGTGGGTGCGCTTATTCACCCAGAGGGAGACTAGAAATGGCTGAGGTGAAGTCGAATTGTATTGTTGTGTCCTGTTCTCCCTTCCTTTCTCTGTTCCAGTATGAAAACTCTGTTGTAGCTGATGGGTCTCTGTTGACCCATAATTAATTTTGAGGCAAAACTTGAAAAGTAACTGTCAGGGAGAACTGTGCTGAGAATGGAGCAAAAAAGAAAAGCTTTGTCGGTGTTGGTAACCAGAGCAGGGTGGTGGGGGGAAAGGGTTTCCCTGCTGTGATAGCATATGTCACTTAGTCTGGTCTCTCTGCTGAGGCTACCTTGGTGGTAGGGGGTGTTTATTCTCATAGAATCATTTGGTTGGGAAAAGACCTTTGAGATGATTGAGTCCAATGATACCTATCCACTACTAAACCATATCTCTGAGCACTAAACCATATCCATGAACAAACCATATCTCACGGCTGTGCTTGCAAGTTTGGCGGTAAGTCCTATACAAAGTGAAGTTGAAAGGCAAGATTCTTCTGACCAGCTGTAAGCAGTCAGTTTTAGGGTGATGATGCCATTATCCAAGACACTGCTTCTGGTACGGATTCCCACCTGGTAAGTGGGTTAGAATCACCTCATTGAGCAGCTGAGAGTGGCTGCACAAAGGCTCTGAGGAAGTTTGTGGAGCCTAATTCGAAATTGGAGTGTGTAGATAAAGTATCCATAGATTTCACCATGAACAGATTCCCCTTTCCCAATAAATGCTGTTGACTACAAATTTCCTGCAGAGAAATTGGTTGTGTTAAAGACAACAGCCTCACATGTGATTGAGAAGTGACTCTAAATATGCTCAGGGGAAAAGAAGATGCTTGGCTGACTACTTTTTCCTAAGCAAAATGAGAGTGGTACAACACTTGGATATTTTAAGTAAGAAGCAGTATGCTATTCCGGTACCATGTTGAGAGGAAACATCTCAAAAGAGCAGTGATTTTGAACAAAAGATGCTGTTAAATTTTGCTCTCTTTTTCTCATCCTTTGTTGGTGCTTCAGGTGTGATGGGCCACTCAAACTGTGAAGAAACTTTGGTAAGATTTTTGTTCCTGTCTGTCTGTTAATCTGGATTAGCTTTTTTTCCCCTCTAATGTATGCAGTTTCTGTGGCACTTCCTGTAAAACCAAGATTTTTCTAGAACCAGGCCACTGCCATGGGCTAGTTTTGGCTAGTAGCAGGCCAGCTCAGGTCAGATGGCAATGTGTTTGTCAATCAGCATTAAATTCCTCAAGAGGGAAAGCCAAAAACCCTAAGGTAGTGTTGATATGCCCTTAGTTGTTGCCTTCTACCAGCTTGAGGTGCTGCAAGCACCTTAGAGAGGATGTGAGTTGCTAGGAACGTGTATCTGTCTTGGGGGCTTAATTTGGTTGTTCCTGTATCAATCCAGGGTGCTCATTCTGCATCTCTAGCAGAGCATCTCCTGGTCCAAAATGGTGCCTCAGTCAGATTGCAGTCCTAGTGTCTCTGGCCAGACCTTTCTCTCCATAGTTTCCCTTTAAAATTGAGAAGTTGATATTCTTGAGCACACTGTGACAAGCCCTTGGAATCGAGGGTGAAGTGCAGTGAAGTTCAGGGAAGTATGACAGTAGTTCTGTGGTGCTTGTGGTGAATGTTCACAGTATTAGTTTGGCCTTCAGTGTCTCCTGTTGCTGCTTTATTTTACATCGCTGCTTAATTTCACAAGGCTAAAATAGGTCTTCAGGGCTAGTTGATGCACTGAGATCACCGGATCATACGCATCTTGCTGAGACAGGAGGATTGTGCCCATCAAGCCACAGTTTCACTTCAGACAAGCAATAAAACACTAAATGCTGAACTTGGATTTGCTCTCTTTGCAAACTGGTGCTCAGTAGTGATGACACAGGGACACTTTGACCTCTTCTCTCTCATCACACTTAGTCCTAACCAGATTCTGATGTGCAGCACTTGTGTGCCTTGCCAGAATGTTTGGTTTTCCATGCTATGTTTAATTTTCTGGCAGTTTGTGTTATATTAGAGCTGTATCTCACTCTGAATGAAAACTTCTCTTTTCAGTTTTTGTCAGCCCAAGTGACTTTGCTGTTACCCAGCACCACGTGATGTTAGACAGCAGCCAGTTCCTTTGTGAATAAAATCACCATTGAAAAACAAACTCTGTCAGAAAATTATTTGGGCAGAACTTAAGCTCAGCGGCAGCTTATTGCAACCTTAGTCCTGCGTCCTCATTTCTGTGAGTATACTAAGTACCGGTAAGATCTCATTAACATCAAGAAGAGGACACGTTTTGTCCAGCTCTCCTTGTGAAGATACATTTCTGTAGCTTCTTGGATGGAAGGTAGATGTCAGTGCTTGCTGTGATTTAGTCAGGGGAGGGGCTATGTTAGCTCAGTGCCTGGCCTGGCCTAAGTTGGGCATCAAGTGCAAATGAACAAGCTTCTGCAGCTTTAATTGCAGCTTTGTGCAAATTTTGGCTAGCTTATGTCTCACTCCACAGTGCCATGTAGACACTTGATGTGTTTGGAGTGTCTGAAGAAGATGCATAGGACTCCTGGTTGAAGGTCATGAAAACAAACAGGTGTCCAGAGAGATCTCGCAATTGGTAATGATCTAAAGCAGAACTGACCATCAGTGCCAGCCTTGTCTGTGTTTTGCTGGACCACCGTAGGCTGGGTTAGGACTTGTACTATTTGTAGCTCAAGATAGGAGCTTGTTTTACTGTAGTCCTTGGGCGGGGGGGGGAAGTGTTGCTGAAATTAAAATACCATTAAAATCAGCATTTCTTCAGCAGAAAATTTTTCTCTCCTTAAATTGGAGAAACAAACAGCTAGCTCAAATTGAAGAGGAGGAGTCAGTCCTCATTCACAGAGCTTTCGAGTTCTGGGCACCGTCCAAGTCCATTGTTCAGGAGTTGGGTAAGTGTTAATAGGGTGACTGGGGTTGTCCTCTGGGCTGGATCTGCTCTGCTGGAGCGTTTGCCTTGTCTTGCCTCCTTTCCCTTTAGGAGCTGCTGTCTGCTGTTGGCCCTGCCATCTCTTGATGAAAGATGCTTGCTTCCGTTTAAGAAGAGGATGGTGTGGTTCCATGCAGGACCAGGCATTTGGTGATGGAAGTCCTCCTCTGCATAGCTGGGACTTGTGTCTGCTGATAAAGCCAGATACAAATGCGCTAATACAAAGAGCAGTGTTTGTCCTATATAAGCTTGCCAAGATGCATTGCACAGTGTCCTTCCGTTCTGCATATCTGCTCTTTCTCCTGTGCTTCCTCCTTTGCCAGAAGGCAGACAAGTGGCTGAAGTAATCCAGGTCTCTCAAAAGATTAGCTTGAGTTCTATCAGTAATGATGAGATATTGGCTTAGGCTTCTCAGCCCATCATGATGCAGGGAGGTTTTATAAAGCAGCTAAAAAAAGACTGTTACAGCATTTCTGAACAGCACTGTTGGCAGGGAGAAGAGAGTGTGCACCCTGGTAGTTATTTCATCTTTTTTACAGCTAAAGCAACAGGGAGTCTTAATATGAATGACTTTATTTTGTGTTTTCCCATAAAAAATAACCATGGTGTTCTACATGGATCTGTTTTTGCTGGTAACTGAATTCATGATAGCTGGCTCAAAATTACCAAGTTTGAGTATTGGAGCATCCATCTGGCATATTTAGCTGGATACATGTCACTGAAATCGGGAATGAACTTCTTAAGTCCAGTATAGTCTTAAGAAGCAGCATTCTTTATTATGGCGCTGGATGCATGGGGGATTGTTCCACCTATCGTGCATACCAACTTGTCCTTCTACAAAAGTTTTAAACTATCAAAACATGCATATTCATTTCTTTTCTGATAAATTATTAACATATTCATTACATTTCCAAGTACCCATTAATACATTTAAATGTCCTTTTCGCATGCACACTGGTCATCTTCAGGGGTCACCTGGTGATCATAAAAACTTCTGTCACTGCATTTTAGTTGAATTTTTCTTGTGTGCGTGCTCGGTTCGTCTCTTGGCCTGTTTACAATATTTCTGTCTCCACAGAAATGGTTTATTCTAACATCACTACCTTATCTGCCCTATTTTAAAGATTTGACACCTTAAGCCTCCTGTTGCCTGTTTTAGACTACAAACCTGACTAGGCCTAGCTGATAAGTAACTAACTTTCCTTGTCACATTGTTTAAGCAGAAGGAGATGTTCTTTCAGTATTATACAACTTTGGGCAAGCTGCATGCAAAATGGTTCCTCAGTAGTTGTTGATTAGGGAGGGAAAGAACTGGTTTTAAAGAGAAAGGATATCCAAGCAATTTCTTTCTGTGCATGAGAGGAGGAGGTGTGCATACATGTTAGGACACTGGTGTTGGTTTTGGCCTAGACTAAGTATGTGTATCATTTACCTTTGTGTACTTAAGTATGCTATTTTCTTACGTATTATTTCCATGCTTGCTTTTCCTGTCAGCCAACCCTCAAGCCCCGGGTGGTTTCCCTGCAATTTTCTACCTGTCTGTTGACATACTTGTGTCAATGCCTTGCTTTTTTTTTTTCTAGGCTGATGAGTATTCTTTGATGCTTCTCTCACTCTGCACTCCCAACTGGTTTTTCTGCATTCCCTGCTTTCCCAGCCCAAGTGTCTTCATGGAGTTATTTCCCAGAGCTTTTGCCCCTCTTAATTTCTTGTCCTAAATGCATTATTAATGTGAGCTTGCTTTTCAAAATCTTGTCTCCCTTGTGACCTCTCAGCTGGTCTGTGGATTTTAAGGCTGCAATGAACTGTTGCAGCCTCCTGTTCTGCATAGCAGGGGTCAGATGCTTTCCTGCTCTGTGAAACTGCGTTGCACTTATGTGCCTGTTGGAAATGCCACTGAGCCCACCACCAAGATGGTGTTCCACAGGGCGTGTTTTTCTTTTCTGTGTGGAAAAACACGCTTTTGAGAGTCATAAGTCCTTTTCTGCCCCTGCATTTGTAAGTACTTTCTTCCTGTGAAAATACTTGGATACGATCAAGGTCTCTTCTAAGTGTTGCTGTTGAATGATTTCCTCAATATCTCTCTCTACTATGCAGCTTGTTGCCAACTTTGTCCTCCCTATGTGTTCCTCTTGCCATCCTTGTGTTCTGTAGCCTTCCCTATTCATCCCTTTTTCTCACTTCTTGTTTCTTGCACTTTCTCTGCATTGTCTCTCTTTAGATGTGGTCAGCCTTTTGGGATGACGACTATTGCTGCAAAGACCTACAGTGACTGGCATCACTCTTGGATAGTCATGCAACCTGCTTTGCAGGTATTCTTGTAGTATCTCGGGGTTCATCTTGATGCAGGATTTATAATGTAGATTATTAAGAAGAAAAGGTTGCTGATGAGGTTAATGCCATGTGGAGCTCTGATACAGTGGTGAAGGGAATTTCCCCAAAGATGCTAAGGATTTCTCTTAAATGCATTTAACCTGTTTTTTATATATCAGACAGTGAATTTTCTTCTTGGTTATACTGGCTATTATGTTGTAATTGTAGATTAAATATATCTATGGGATCTGACTGATAGCAGTGTGTTCTTAATTGTGTTATGCATCTGTAAAATGTCGTATTTGGACACTGTGGTTTGTGTGTCTTCCCTGAAAAAATCTCTAGAAGAATCTAGAGGTGACTTACAGGACTAACCAAAGGACTAATACAGTCCTGATCATGGTTTTCTTACTTAGTTGCTTCACTCATACTCAGTTTTTTTCACTGCTTCATCAATATCACTCCAATAAGTGGATTTCCTACATTCACCAAAGAGCAGTTAGATTACCTTCCAGATCTTTGTCCTGCAACTCCTTCTAACTCTTTCTACCATAAGCAGTAGAGTTCAAGCCTTTTGAATTAGAGGATTTTATTCTTGTTTTGTGAGATGATGGACATGGAAGTTACATGGGGCAAGAAGTGTTCTATTCAGAGCTTTCCTAGTGTGGGGTTGTTGCTTTCGCTCCCCCTTTCCCTCAGGCTTCCATTCTAGAATGCATTTTTTATTTTAACTTTAATGTATTGGAGGCATTTCTTTAGTCCATCAGCAACTGAATAATTTCACTTTACAGACCTTGTTTGTCTTGTGGTACAGAAATTACAATTATTTTGTGGGTTGCAGGTGCTGATATTGGTTATTTTACAACCAATTAAAAAAAAGCCAACTTTGTAGCTGTGCCCTGCTTTATTACATGGTTGAAGGTCCCTTGGTTAAAAGTTCCAGCTCCTTTCTTCTCCCAGGAAGTTGTAGCAGATTTTGATACTCAGAAAATACACATGATAGGTAGTGAAATAGTCTTTTCTACTTCATCAGAAACAGCAGACAAACAGCTTTTAAGTCTTTCTTCTTATCCCGGGAATAATTTGGAAAAAGTCTAGGCTAGAATGCTTAAAACCTGATGGGGACCTAGTCCCAAAAGAATAGGTGGCTTTGTTGTTCCCATGAAAATATGTTTTTTTCTGGGTAATGCACTTTGAAAACTGAAGTTGAGACATGCTTGTAATTTTATTGCATCTTTACGTTTTGTATGGTGAAAAAGCTGTAGATGCTGATATGCAACCTGGACTACTGTCTTTTGGGAAGGGCTTCCTCCCATCTGAGGAACTTTTTTAAGGGGAAAAAATGCATTATTTGAGAGGCACAGGCTTCTTCAATACTCTTTCTTTTAAGTGTGCTATGTTTGTTGCAGTGCTGTGCATATGGTGGGAGCCTGTTGCAAACTTGCCAAATGATTTAGCTATGAATGTGTGGCGGTGTCCATTGGAGAAGCTGGTGGCTTTTGAACGGGCCACGGTTCAAGAGGAAACGCTGTTGGGCCGATGTATTCCCCGAAGATACTTGGATCATTTCAGTAGCCTGGGTGGTTCTTTGTATCATGTATTTATAGATACTGCAAGTGTGGTGGACATGGATGGGCGAGTTAATGCAGGTGGATGGCCAAAACCAGGACTCGGGTAGCACTGGCAGTGCTGTCAATGTGAGCAGGTGGCAGAGGGGACTCTGTAGGTCTCTCCTGTCACGCTTTCCCTGCAGAAGGTTTGTGGGTTTACCTGAGACTGTGAGGCTTTCCTCTCTGCTGGATATTTGATCTAAACACTGCACTGGGATAATTTTGGTTTTAGTATGTCTTTTTTTTTTTTTTTTTTTTTTTCTTTTTCATGCTCTGCAAGGCAAGAACTGACAGAAAGAAAAGGGATTTAGAGGAATATTGTAAATGCCAGACCTGACATAATGTGACTTTCTGGCAAAGTAATGAGATGTGAGTTCGTGAGTGACAACTGTCTCATTCTTCACTGCTACCAACCAAAGAAACACTCAAGAAAATCTTATAAATACAGACTGAATAGAGCACTCTGAGAAAAATGAGAGACCTCTTCTCCATCCTCGCTTTCTGGAATCTATGTGCAAGATAAGGGGAGGAAATGAGACTATCTCAGTGTGGTGGTAAAAACTAGTAAAATGAGGGGCAACCAGGAACACAGGTGGATTTGTAGGTTTTTTTTTAGGCTGGTGCGTTTCATGCTGATCCATGGATGAGAGAGGGGCTCCCGTGGCTCTTCTGATCAGCCTTGAAGTGAACAATCTCCCAAAAGAGTGGGATTGGTGAATGAAAACCATGTCTTCAGTGAACCAGACACTTCCTGGTGGTTAAGTTGGCAGCCTCCCAAGGTAACACAGATACTAGAGTAGGGGAGAATCAATCCATTGTGTAGATGAGAATGAAGTATTATTTCAGAGAGTTGCCTTGGAAAAGAACTGTCAGATTGATCAGACTAATGTAGACCTCTGTTCTGGGAGCGAGGAATTGCTGTCTATGTTAACACACCTTCAGACATCTCATTTAGAGGCTTCTTACCTGATGTGCTCAGTTAAGATTTTTGAGCACCTAAGGAGCTTGTCAGTATCTTGAACAGGATCTGCGACTTCATTACTGTAAGCTTGCTTTCGTAGTCTTATCTGGTAATGCAGTTGAATACCCAACCTGTTGTGAAGAAACAGGGTTGCTGGAGAAGAGAGGAAGGTGTAAGTCCTGTGCAGGTGATTTGTGGGCCTGTGTAGGTCTCCACTTATTTTGTGTTCTCTTCTCTCTCCAAATCCTTCTCTTCAGATAAGTACTGACAAGAGAAAACATGCCAGCATGCTTAAATAATGACCCTTTGCTCAATGCATACTTAAGGTCTTAGTTTAATTACTTTGGAAAGTGCATTTGAAAACCATCTGTCAGGTTCCGGATTTCTGCCTGCTTTTCCTGTAGCAGGAAAGAGGGAAATCCCAGATTTCTGCCGTAAAGTTTTCCTGTAGCAGAAAAGAGGGAAATGTGACTCAGATTAACTGATTTTCTTGGTTGGTATAAGATGTGCACAACACACGAGGTCTGTGGGCAAACAGAGCCTTTTATTTCACAGCTAGGCTTGTCAATAAGTAAGTAGCAGAAATGCTTAATATTTGTCATGCGTATGAGATGTAGTCCTTACGTTAATGGAAGAAAGTAAAAGAGAGAGAGAGAAAGAGAGTATGACAGAGATCACTGGTCTGGGTTCCAGTATTGGTCTGTAGGAGCACCTGTCCAGAAGTTGTTTCTTCTTTTCTTTTTTTTTTTCTCTCTCTCTCACTTTCTGGCACTTGCCTTCCCCTTTTATGTCCACCATTCTTGCGAGTGTTTGAGACATTTCTTGGAAAGGCTCACGGGGTCTCCATCCCTTCTTCCCTTATCAAGTTTTGTCTCTTGCCATTGTCTGCATCTTTGAGCAAGCAGTCCTTTGTTCCAGGAGATTATAAGCTAGCTGTGGTGCCAAAACTATCTGTTCAGATGGTTTGTTCTTCTAATTGGTCTCCTACACCTCTTCTTAATTTTTCCTCTTCCTCTTGTTTCAAAACCATTCAGCTAGATTTTTTGAGACACATTTTGCCAGTCTTGCCTTACTCTATTTTCTCAGGGAGGCTGCTGTAATGGGGGTGATTCTGTGACTCTGGAAAGAGCCCAGTGTGTGCATCCTGCCATGTTTATGATATGGCAGCAGCTTTGAAGACCTGAGAACCTGCCAGTTTGTGTTGCAGAAGAGGACTACTTTTGATACTTATGTAGGGATGCGAGCCAGACTCTGCAGGGCAGTCTGGCAAAGGATTGAGTATAATGAGCAACATCTGGACTACTTTGGAGAGTGAAGTCTAGCTAGATCTGAGATTTTTCCATGGTCAGGAGATGTTGAGATTTGGAGTCCCTTTACTGTTCACGCTTCTGGTGATTGGGCAAAAGATGTGTCTTTAGTCCTCTAGGTAACACATAGTACAAAAAGGAGGGACTTCTTGCTCTTAATTTTATTTTTATTCACACCTAAAACTGAGTCTTTGCTTGTCTAGAAAGGCCAGCTGGTTTACTGTGCCCGGTGTAAGAAAGAAACAGGAGTAGGATTTTTGAGAATTTATTTATTTATGTACCAATGGGAGGAAAATCTGTAGTTCCTGTTACTGCACAGAGGCAGGGAAGGATCCCCTGGGGAAAGCAGTAGGTTGAATAGAGGGGAAACTGAAAGAGAAGAGCTTTAGATTTCCACTTCTGAAAGCATATTTGGAGTTGGAGTTCCTTTCCTGAGTACCTTTACTAAATCTGATCGGTCTTCACTTGCTTTCTGCAAGTGCTTTCTTCTCAAACTATGCCTCACTCTTGTGATGATAAACACGTAGCTGCTTCTTTTGGAGTTGTCTTTGGGGGAGGGGGAAGTGTTTGATTAGGCTCTCTCTTGGCTTGACTCTTGCATCTGTAGCTATTTGGACTGCCATTGTTCTATGACAACCAGACACATCCAACATAAGGACATCTTGTGTCACCAAGGAAAATATCAGTGGAATTCATCTGTTAGTCTGTAGTGCTTGAATTACAGAGAGTTTGTGTTTGTTCATTGTCTTTTGTGCTTTGCGCTAATTGACACTCTATCTCTGGTGGTGTTTTAACTAGCAGAAGTGCACAAACCATGCCTGTCCTTGCACACTTTGTGAGCTGTTCTTGACTGGTTTGTGGGTTTAGATAGGATGCTTCCAAAAATATAGTTGTTTTTTATGCTGTTAGAGTGACTGGTTTGTTTTACTGTGATTTTTGAGGCTAAGAGGATGGAGAGCATGTGCTTTGTTTGAGTGCAGTGTCTCTTCAATGAAGTGATTCTTTCTCCCCAAGTCGTTTCAGCTAGGTCAGAAGATCAAGGGCTTGACTTCCAGTAGTGCTTCATGTTACAGTTGTTTTGTGTGTGCACATGGTTAGAGTTATACACAGGTTGAGGACCTGCACTCTTGCTGGATAGGGGAGGGCATTCACCTGTCCTGGATTGCTAAAAGCATCATGGTGAACTATAATGCTTTTTCTTCCTGCCAATTTTTCTCTCAAATGCTGTGAGATTAAGTATTGCCTTTGTGCAATTTGTTTGTTTTCATGGACAATTCTTGTGCTAGTGAAACTGCTTGAAGTGCTTGAGCTACAAAGACAGATTGCTAGGCTGGTTGACTGGCTTGGGGTGATAACTGCTGGCAAATCACTAGTTTTACAATAATAGAGTTTTTTAACAGCACCTGACTTGGCTGGAATAAGTGAATGTATTTCTTTTGCCAACCTAGTCTGTCAAATTTTACAGATATGAAGGGGCCACGTACTCTTTAGTTGAAAGTCTTTCTGGTGGGGCAAAGTGTTAACTTGTGGTACTGACGTGAGTCCTGTTCTCAGACAGCTGCTCCAAGGAGACAGGACAGTTTGATTAAGTAAAACAGACATATCTCCAGTCTGTGCGCTGTCCATAGCACAGATGATCCAAGCTGATGATTTCCAAGCCATGCCTGTGGAGACTCCGATGTGTGAAGTAGCTGTTGGTATTCTGTAAGTTGCTCTGATAATGATTGCTAAAATGTCACCCTTCATTTTAATTGCATGTATGTAACTACAGCTCCTTGTATTCCTGTGTTTTGTTTCCTCCTTTTGTTAGGTTTTTTATGATACTTCTTGGAGCTTGCTGTCTTCAGTAAAAGCTGTGACCTCTTTGCCTCATGTTTTTTATTTTTATAATCTTTCCTAATGCGGATAGGAATCTGAAGTAGTTCTGTCCACTGCCAGGAAAAGTCACTTATCCCCTCCTGTCACTTGTTTGCAGCACACCTTCATCTGTCACTCCTTTAGCTGAATCCAGCAGGGTGGGCTGCGTGCCTCTTGCCTCCCTCAACTTCTTCCTTTCTACCCATGGTTTCTCTCTGCTGTTGCATTGGATTTTTAGAAATTGTGTCTTCTCTAGAGAAGTTGTGCCTGCAGAAGGAGAACTCATCTTCTGAACACAGTAAGAAAATCTGTGAGTAGGTCCTGTGTAAGAGTTTGAGCTCCTGGAAACCCCAGAAGATAATAGGAAATGCAAACTTGCTCATCAAGACACAGAAGTGGCATGAAGAGAAGGGTTTCTGATCTGCTAATGTGACTGCAGGTTTCAGAAATTGGGGGGACACTGGCACATTGATTTACTTATCCCAGCCTTGAGGTGTTAGATGCTCTTCATGTTCTTGAGGTGCTGTTTGCAGTGCTGGTGTTCCTGTGCCAAATGAAAGCAAGTGTTTAAAGAACAAAGTGGCTTGTTACTTTGTTGATTAAACCTGATGAAAATTAACAATGCTCCTACTGCAACTTGGTTTTGATTTTGTGGCCCTGATATCTGTTGAGCTGAATTCACAAATTCGCTTTCTGTGTTGAATGCTGGATACATTTGCGACACCCAATGCAATTTTGCCTTTTGCATGACTTCTGAAGGAACGCTTGCAGCTTAGATGCTGTGCTGGTGACACATAGGGTTGGGACTTGAAAATTAATGGATGTGTTTGTTTATTCAGGGAGAAATAAAACCAGTTCTGCTGTCAGTGGAGCCCAAGTTCTTACAGAAAGGAGCAGCCGGGAAGGATCTGCCCAGAGGATGCCTCGGCAACCAAGTGCGAGCCGGCTGCAGAAAGCAGGAGCTTCTGGAAAGAACAGTGGAGGAGGCAACAGTACCTAAATAACTGATGGAATGGATGTATTTTGATGCTTGACAATGTATATACACTATGCTTGTTAAAACTGCTTGTGTTGTAACCTGACAAACATGATTTGTAATACACAGAACAAAGCTGTTGTTTCTTACATCCAAAACTTCCTTTGGCAACGCAAGCTACTAGGGGTTACCTGAAGGCACTTGCAGCAAAGAAAGATGTGTTAAACCTAGAAAAGCATGGAATAGTGCTCAGGTTGCTCCGGAGAGGTCATGACTCATCTTAGAATCCAATGCTCCTTGTTGCCTCCTTACCTAAAATCCATTCCGATATATTCACGCTAGTTGTAACAGCAGAAAGTCTTGTTGGCTGAATTACAAGGTGAATGGAATCACAGACCCAGCACATTGCCTCAATTGGAAAAGACCTTTAAGATTATCAAGTCCAGATGTTAAACTGACACTGACAAGTCCCCAAGTAAACCATGTCCCTCAGCACTATGTCTACACGATTCTTCAGTCCCTCCAGCGATGGGGACTCCACCACTGCCCTGGGAAACCCCTTCCAATGCCTGAGAACCCTTTCAGGAAAGAAATTCTTCCTCACATCCAATCTCAACTGCCCTTGGTGCAAACTGAGGCCATTGCATCTTGTCCTGTCCCTTGTTCCTTGGTTGGACAGACCCACCCCCACCTCTCTACCCCCTCCTTTCAGGGAGTTGGAGAGAGCCAGAAGGTCTCCCCTCAGCCTCCTTTTCTCCTGGCTAAACAACCCCAGTTCCCTCAGCTGTGAACTCATCACACTTGTGCTCCAGACCCTTCCCCAGCTCCCTTGCCCTTCTCTGGACACGCGCCAGCCCCTCCATGTCCGTCTTAGAGTGAGGGGCCCAAAACAGAACTCCCGGTGCAGCCTCACCAGTGCCCAGTACAGGTGTAAGAACTTCCCTGGCCCTGCTGACCACACTGTTTCTGATACAGGCCAGGATGTCATTGGCCTTCTTGGCCACTTGGGCACGCTGCTGGCTCACGTTCAGATGGCTATTGACCAATTCCCCCAGGTCCTTCTCTGCTGAGCAATAGTGCTGAGGGATGTCATATGTTGGTATCACTGAGCCCTGCAGCAGTGGTAGCTTGCACTGGAAACCTGGCTGGTTGATGGGACTATGTTCTTAACTGGTGGTTGCCCCCTTCCCTTCATGTGCATGCTTATATGGGTTTTACCACCTTAATCTGAAAACCTGTTTGACCTATCACATAGCATAATTGCACAGCATTTAGTCCTCCCAGTGATGCTAATGTGATTATTCATTTATAAAGTGTGTTACAGAACCCTTTGCCTAATGAGCCAGGTTAAATGAGATTATGGCAGATAAGGGAGAGAACAGCTTCCTCACGTAGTGTTAAGAAACATGCAAGTAGCTAAAACAGGTAAGTGGATTTGTTAGAGCTTAAGTGTTGCCGTTCATCATTCCAGAGTGTATCCAGGCAGTGAGTGTACCTGCTACAGCCTTGCTAGCTCAGGAGCAGTAGGTGAAATCCATTTCCCTAATGAGAAAGTGCCTCCATTCTTTCTGGAGGATAGATGGTGTTTCCTAGACTCAAGGAGATCTCATGAACCTGATTCAACAGGTGCTAAAATCTTTTCCTGGCCAAGAGGAAGAAATGCTGGAGAGTACATTGCTCTTTTGGACAAGTTTTTGTGCAGAATAGTAATGATGCTCAGATATCCTGCCTTAGAGATTCCTCTCGAACAATATTGCAGATTAGTTTACTTTTTTTTTCCTCTTTTTTTCCCCTCTGGCTAGGCCTAGGGCTGTTGTTATTTAAGAAAGATGGTGTGTCTGCAGCACATGGCAGTCAGGACAGACTACTCCAGTGTGGGTTTTCCATGGGCTACAGTTCCTTCAGGGAATACCCACTGTCTCTGGCAGAGGCCCCTGTGGATATCTGCTACAGTGTGGTCCTCTTCACAGGCTGCAGAGGACAATCTGCTCCGTCATGGTGTCCTCCACAGGCTGCATTGGAATCTGCTCCAGTGCCTGGAGTACATCACAGAATCAGAATGGTGGAGGTTGTAAGGGACCTCAGGAGATCATCTAGTCCAACCCCACTGCAGCAGGTTCCCTACTCCAGGTTGCACAGAAAAGCATCCAGGTAGGTTTGGAACATCTCCAGAGAAGGAGACTGCACAACCTCTCTGGGCAGCTTATTCCAGTGCTCCTCCTGCTATTCCTTCTGCTCTGTCCGTGATCTTAGCCGGATTGTTTCTTGCATATTTCTTTTCCTCACTCTGGCCAATGTTTTGTCCTTAAATATGTTTTTACAGAGGTGCTGCTAGCTTTGCTGATTGCTCAACTGAGGCCACTTCTGCAGCACCCTCACCCCACCCCAACCTTGAGTGTAAACCAAATACACCCATCTATGAAGATCAGAATTTTTCAAGAGTGGGAGTTAGAAATGAGAGTAAAGTAGCTTATGGCTTGCAGTAACACAACTTGAAGCCCTGCTGTAGGAAAGGTGTACAAATGAGATGCTTAAAAAAAAGCATGTTTTGTTGATTGGTTTGGTGTTTTTTGTTTGTTTGGTTGTTTTTTTTAACTTGCGTAAGTGCAAGGTCCTACACCTGGGTCAGGGCAACCCCAAGCACAAATCCAGCCCTGAGGAGAAGGACTTGGGATGCTGATTGGCAAGAAGCTAAACATGAGCCGGCAATGTGCGCTCGCAGCCCAGAGGCCAATAACCGTGTCCTGGGCTGCATCCAGAGCAGCGTGGGCAGCATGTCCAGGGAGGGGATTCTGCCCCTCTGCTCCGCTCTCCTGACACCCCACCTGCAGCGCTGCCTCCAGTTCTGGGGCCACCAACATCAGAAGGACATGGACCTACTGGAGCAAGTCCAGAGGAGGCCAAGAGGATGATCCAAGGGCTGTGGAGCACCTCTCCTATGAGGACAGGCTGAGAGAGTTGGGGCTGTTCAGCCTGGAGAAGAGAAGGCTACAGGGAGACCTTCTAGTGGCCTCCAGTACCTGAAGGGGCTCCAGGAAGGCTGGGGAGGGACTTTGGAGAAGGGCAGGGAGTGACAGGACAAGGGGTGATGGCTTGAAACTGGCAGAGGGAAGATTGAGATGAGAAGTGAAGAAGAAATTCTTTGCTGTGAGGGTGGCGAGACACTGACCCAGGTTGCCCAGAGAAGCTGTGGCTGCTCCTCCCTGGAAGTGTTCAAGGCCAGGTTGGATGAGGCTTTGAGCAACCTGGTCTAGTGGGAGGTGTCCCTGCTGATGGCAGGGGGGTTGAAACTGGATGATCTTTAAGGTCCCTTCCAACCCAAACCATTCTATGATTCCATGATGATGCTGATTATATATTTTGTGTATTCTGCTTGATCCCATTTGTGATGCTATTAGGTGCACACTGACTGGTTGCTGACTTTCTCCTCAAAGCTACTTTTAAACAATTCTTCACTTTATATGGGTGCTGTTGGCTGACACATGCGGTGAGATCTGTCCTTGAATATGAGCAAAAAACTGCAAAAGAAGGAGTTTTTTTAGGGAGAGGCTAAGGGGTGAAGGTCTCCCAGGGAACTATTCCACAGAACTGGGGTGCAGGCACCACCCCTATAAAGGTATGTCCATATTAATGGAAGATACCTATGAGTGTGTTTATATAGGCAGTAAAAAGAGATACTGAGGGTGAGCAGAGTGGTGCAGCGGAAGAGTGCTGGGCCCATAAGCCAGGGGTTGATGGATTGAAACCATCCTCTGCTAATTCTTCTTTTTTCTGTTTCCTCCCACTTGGGTTATTTTCTTTTTTTTGGCTGCTTTCCTGTGTTCTTTGGGTTGTGCAGCCCCAGTAAGAGACCTGTGGGTCCCTGCACAGTTGCTGGTCAGTGCTGGGCGAGACAAAACAGAAAGGGAAAAAAAAAAAACCAAAACCCAACAAACCACTAAACAAGAAGAAAAACTCTATGACCTGCACGGGGCTCGCACCCACAACCTTGACATTATTAGCATCATGCTCTAACCAACTGAGCTAACCAGCTGTGAGTGGACCTGAGTTTCCTCACCATACCCAACTGCTCTGCCCGAGGTGGGGGCAGGAGGTGCAGTCTTGGGGGCAAATTGGGAAAACAATAAGCAAATAAACTAGCAGAGGATGGTTTCAATCCATCGACCTCTGGGTTATGGGCCCAGCACGCTTCCACTGCACCACTCTGCTGATATCTTTTTCTAATTCTATATATACATGCTCATCCAGCCTTCCACCCCCAATACCATTCTGAGAGAACATCCCCTCCTGCTTAAACAATGTGGCGTGGAAAGATAGTGACATATTTGCTGGGCCTAGTCAAGTTTGTAGTTGATTTGCAGCACCAAGTTCTAGCAGTAGGGTAGATAAGGTAGTGATGTTGGAATAAACTAGCTTTGTGGAGACAGAAATGTTGTAAACAGGCCAAGAGATGAACTAAGCATATGCAGAAGAAAAATTCAGCTAAAAGGCACAGTGACAAAACTTTCTGTGATCACCAGATGACCCCTGAAGATGACCAGTGTGCAAACGAAAAGAACATTTAAATGTATTAATGGGTACTTGGAAATGTAATGAATATGTTAATAATTTATCAGAAAATGAATGAATATGCATGTTTTGATAGTATAAAACTTTTGTAGAGGGACAAGTTGGTATGCACGATAGGTGGAACAATTCCCCATGCATCCAGCACTGCAATAAAGAATGCTGCTTCTTATAGACTACATTGGTGTTAAGAAGTTTATTCCCGATTTCACAGAATCACAAAATCACAGAATGGTTTGGGTTGGAAGGGACCTTAAAGA